>NC_142654.1:29320454-29623484 GCF_055504915.1 Nelumbo nucifera
GGGCGCGAGTTAAAACTTGGACGCGAGCTCAAGAGGCAGCACAGAAGTGACAAAGCGACTGGAGTCCCCCACTATTTATACCCACAGTGACCGAGAAGCAACAACACAGATCAAAGCCAATCCGACGGCCTGCAGTCGCGCTGATCGCATGTCCCCTGAGACCGAGACATGATTGGTGCACGTCTTTTTGAAACTGACAGAGCGCCGGCGCATGTCTTTCTGAAACTGACAGAACGACAGTGCACGTCTCCTCACATTAAAAGCGACAACGGCACGTTTTCAAAATTTGAAAGGACGCCTGTTGTCACGTCTCCCAGCGGCGCTTTTTGATTTTGAAATAAAGCGCGCACCGTCACGTTTGGCAGCATTTGTAGGCAGGTCAGCGCGTTTTCCGTCTTTTGGGCGCTCAAAGAAACTAACCCTGACAACGCACCTCGCGCTATCAGTCAACCGAGATTCGAAGTACGGGACAAATCCACCTGCCACCTTGCGAACTCCCCGCACCAAGGCAAGACCCTTAGCACGAGGAGTGGGGGGCAATTGATGAAGATTTGGCCAGACCTCGTAATCACTCAACACGTGGCAAAGGCAAACAGCTCGGCACAACAGCACACCCAAGGCGCAAGCACCAAAGGGAGGAAACCAGCAGTCCAAACTCCCTACTAGGAGCCTGAACTCCCTACAAGGAGCCCGATCTCCCTAATAAGAGCCCGAACTCTCCCTTAGGCCCCGAGCCACACAGGGCAATGACCCGAACTGGCCCGCCTCATGGCAGTTCGGGACACTCCCCTATCCGAACTCAAGACTTCACCTCACTCGCCACTCCAGCACTTCGCCTCTAAGACGCCGAACTGAACAAACGTACCATACCTGACACCGAGGAGGTCCGTATCCAAGGGCGGCGCACCTGACTAACTTGGGATCTGATGCTTGACAGCCGCACTTCAACGGTCACCTGCCACCGTCATCGCCAGTCGCAGAGACGGCTCCGACAAAATGGAGCAGTGGCGGTTCTGTCTAGCAGAGGGGATGACACCCGAACTGGTAGGAGCCCAGAGGCAATCATACCTGACCTGACAGAAGCTTAGGAGTGAGTGCACGAGGTGGCTATAAAAGGCTCCCTACCCCCCAAGAACAAGGTACGTGAACTTTGCGCCATCTAGTTTTATCTTGCCTAAAAATTCTAACTTGAGCTTCGGAGCATTCATACCGGGTTCCCCCCGGAGTTTCCTCATCTTCTCTGTTTCAGGCTCCCTGTAGCTCCGTTCAGAGGCAAGGTCGTTGTCAGCTAGGACCAGCCGGATTGCGCACCATCACCTTCCATCAGTGACTCCAGCACCATCTAGAAGACAGCCAAGGTCAGTGCTAATTTACCCCGACTTCAATTGTTTGAGATGACCGGTTAATCCCCATGAAGCCTTCTCAACAGACTTGAAAAGGATAAATTTGTGCCAAAGGAGCAGAGCCTGACTATAGTATCTTCTAAGAATAAAATGATGCTGGAGCCACTAACAAAGATGACCTGTACAGTGATTAATATCTCAATTCCAACACATACTCAACTGGAATTAAAATTTTGGTGCAATCTAAATTTTCATAAGCCCAAAAATACTACAAAAATTGTATAGAGAGTCATACCTGTGGATACATGTCAACAGGCAACGAGGGCAGCATATGTTGTCCTGATCACCTTGAATTTGTCCCTGAAAAATGCCGAACTAAATGTGCATGGTTTCCTATAAAATATTTTCTTTGGGAAGAAACCTAGAGAAAGCAGTGCTCATACTAGTTCAAAAAAAAAACTAAATTTGGTATAAGCCTCTTATCGCACATTACATGTGAAACCCAAGAAAAAATAATGGTTTTCCATGGCTCTCTCCTAAAATCTGACAATTACTATTTACACAAACTACAGAAGATATTTGGCACTCAATGGTTTAGTTCTTGGCACATGGCAGAAGCTCCTCTTAGCTGTGGTTATTTCCTGTTGCAATGAAAAGGGTTAGATTTGAATGTTGCGGCAAATGAAAATTACAAAAGACAAGAGAATTTACTGTATATTTTCAGAAACAACACAGAGATGATGTGTTTACCCCTTGATGATGGAGCACTTCTATGTTGAGTTTTGGTATTCTTGTCATGTGGAGCAGAAGGTATCTTGGAGATAATATAGGAGCTCTGTAGCCCTTCCAATAGCTGTAGGCATGAAAATAATGTGTCAATTCACATCAAAACATGCAAAAGCTTGCTGGCTAAGGCATATCCATGCATAACGCCAAGAAAAAGGAAATGTCTCAAGGCAAATAAGGAATCATCATCCTATAAGTCATAAATCTGTATATAAGATATTAAGTATGCACATAGGATACTTCAAACCACAGCCAACTCTATATCAAAAATCACATCCATTGTTTTGGTTGATATGAAGACAATTCAATAGGTAGAGAGAGAAACTTGGGTGGGCCTGGGTTGAACAGTTCTTAAATTTTGAAGGGGCCCAGCCCATACAATGAAAATTTTGAAGGGGCCCACTCCAGGGTATCCTCACAGGGCCAAAAATTTTCAACCTTAGTTTCTAAAGAATTATATTATTTACTCCAACCAAAAAAACACAACAACGCCACATAATCCAACATTCCTAAGACTACAAAATCAGCCCCCCCCCCAACAATGAATTAGATAACACTCCTTCCATTAGCATAGTCATAGAACTTCCATATATCCAACACCTTAATGCAACTCAGCCCTCCAATTTCCAAATTATTCGTTTTCCTCTAATTATCTCCCTATACTCTTCTGTGAGCTTTTCGGATCTCTTTTTGTTTTGTCAATGTCAGATGCTCTCTTAAATGGATCTAGTATCCATGTTGGTACATATATTGGATTCTGGCAACCAAATTATTTGGATTCTTGAAGAACACTTATATGAGACATTTTCCGCTCTTGCCTTTATAATTTCACATGAACAAGTAGTAAGTGCACACAATAATGATATTCCTATAAAACATTATTAATTAGCAAAGATAAAATATAACTGTATAGATAAATAATGTTAGAATTGAAAAAAAATTAAGGGAGAAGTACAAATCAGCCCAGCTCAGAATTTACTAGGCCCAAAGTACAGGGGGGAATGCATCCTGACCGTGAATTGATGCCAAATTCACGGGCAGGATGTGGTTTATAGGGGGGGGACAGGGCTAGTTGTAGGGAGGGCTGGAATTCAGAACTCTGCATCGTGTGTCTCCGTACTTTTCCCAAAAATTAACAGCCATTTAAGAGTTGCAACTTTTTTATAGACATTTCCCACAAGTTCTTTTTAGTCTTATTGAGTCAGACTCCTGGAACAGTACCCTTCATCCACTCAATAACAATGTTCAAAGATTTTATATGACAGATGTAACAGTGCCCTTCATCCACTCCAAAAACCAAATGCATCTTAATCTTATCAAAGAATACCCAAAATGCCAAAGAATTTATTTAATTTAAACCTCTGGTTTTACTTTAACATTCTACGTCCAGCTCATTGACACTCTGCAACCCTTTAAACTGTTTCTTAACTCCCTAATTGATACCTGAAATCCACAATCTTAAGCCAAAAAGGAATTCAACCCCTCTATTTTTTCACTATAAATAATTGTAGCAATTATCTGGAGTAGTGATCCCTTCTGGTTTAGGATCCAGATTCTCTCTTGAGAAACCCATTCAAAGAATACCAAAAAAAGAATCGCAATATAGTGACTGTCTTCCTATTCAGTTCTTCAGAAGATTTCATCAACCTAGAAATGCAAGTACCCAACACAACTAATACAGATAAGAGTTCCTTATTTTTGGATGTTCATGTTGATATTGAACTCCTCTCCATTTACTTACCACTAGAAATGATCAAATCATTTGAAACCCTCTCATGCATCTTTCCATTCATCAATTTAACCCTAAAAAAAAATCCTATCAGTCTTAGTTGGGAAGCCTTTCTGGAAAGAGTGTGGTGTCAAGATCATGGGGAGATGTGTAAGGCCTGCAGTATGTTGGACTGTTTGGGAGGAGAGAAACTCACGAATTCTCTCAGATAAGGAGAGAAGCTTGGAAGTAATTTTGGAGACTATTCACATTAAGGTGATACATTGGTTGAAAACTTTGGAATTGTTTACAGATGTTTCAGTTCATAAGATGATAAGAAATTGGAAGGAGATTGAAGATTCAGCTTCAATTAAGAAGACTTCATGTTCTTGCTGGACACCACCTCACGGGTTTACCAAACTGAATTTTGGTGGCAGCAGCATGGGCAATCCAGGACCCTCCAGAATAGGGGGAATGATAAGAGATGAAAAAGGGAATCCGTTAGCTATGTAATCCAGTCCAATTGGGGTGGGAGATTCCTTGAGGGCTGAGATTCTAGGAGATCTTGAAGGGATACAAAGGGTCAAGGACATGCATATTAAAAAATTGAACATAGAAGGTGATTTTGAAATTGTGGTGAATTGGCTAAAAGAGGACAGCAATGAAAAGAAGAAATTCAAGTGGCTGACTAAGGACATTGAAGTTCGTTGTACATGGATAAAGAGAAGTGCAAATTCATTGGCAGATGGTTTAGCTAGCAAGGGGTGAACAGAAACTCTCTTTTGGGCTGTTTTGTAATTGTTTCACGGTTTGAGTGTACATTGGTGAAGTAGGGAGTTTAAGTTTCTTTAGCTCCTCTTCGACGTAACTCCTTAATTTCTCAATTATTAATAAAATTCATTGTTATTGATTAAAAAAATAAACTGGTATGTTCACAAAAAATCCACTATTTTCTCTCCAAAGAAATACACCAAAGTGATGCCTGAATTTACAAAGCAAGTACTAAATGATTCACTAAATGTGCACTTAAATTCAAGGCTTCAATTTCATATCAGAACAAGTCAACTCCTAGATAAATACCACAGAAACCAAATTTCATGTCAATGCAAACCTTTTTTTTATCAATAAGTACATCATTTCAATTCATTAATGGATCAAAAAGTGTACAATATATAAGAATTACAAGAGAAAGAAGAGTCAGTGAGTGAGATAAAACTTCTTATCTCTCCCCCAGCTTTTCTTCAATTACAAGAGTGCCTAGAATAAAGATTTTCTCCCCACCCCTTGTTTTATAAATACATCAGCTAATGCAAACTTACCAGGCACATTTTGCAGAAACAAAAACAGATGAGTTCAAAAGGTTTGCAAGATCAAAAGAATACAATGGTAATGAATATACATAAGATTGTATCAAATAAGATGCATAAGATTGTACCCTTGATGTTGGCTGAATCCTCCGATTTGATCTCCGAGGCTCAATGACATCAGGAACTTGTTTTGCAGTATTATCATACTGACCAGCATCCTTTTCTTCACTTCTAGCCAACTTCTGACCAGAAGGTGCAGCTTTTCCTTTAGTCCTCAGGGTGGTTTCAATAGAAGAGGACTTCTTCTTGGAGGAAGGAGCATCAGATGCACGAGCAACTGAAGAAAATAAGGTTGAATCCTCGGCGGCTTTGTTGTTATCAGAAAGAGAACAATGTTCCAACTGGTTTTTCTTTTCTGACATGTGTTCATCATGGCTAACAGAAGCTTTGGTATGACCATGCACAGTGCCATCCTTTGAGACAGAGATGACAGACATTGAAGAACTATCTTTCTCAGAATTGTTTCCACCTGTTCTCCCTGACTTAAGCAGCTTGGGCTTGGATTTAGATGCTTGTTTTCCTGCAGAATCAATTTTCCAAGTATTTTTCCATCCACGAGGTCCTGATCCTTGAGGTATCAAGTACTTTGTAAATTTAATTGAATCATTTACTTCAGTTGTCTGGCCACCTTTATCTACAATATAATGTTTGCTTACTTCCATGAATTTCCTTTTCTTTCCAGGTTTAGGAACACCGAAAACAACCCTAGAACCTTCCTTCTGCAAACCAGTCCTCTTTGTTCTGGGAGCATCAGAACTATTTCCTTCTTTGGTACTCTTCCCAACAGTAAACATTTTTTCATTAGCAGATAAAGCCAGAGGTCTTGCCTCCTCAGGTTTCCCTGTATTGTCTATGCCACTCACCTCAACTGCAACATCTGTTTCAGCTCCATGTCTTCCCAACTTTGGCCGCTTTTCCTGAGGAGAATCGCCCTAAGCATTGTAGCAAATGAGTCAATAGACACCCAAAATTTTATACCAAAATAAACATTAATCAGCCAGATAGCATGTGGTGTAAAAAATATTAACAACCAGACCTCGTGAACATAGGGGTTATCTTCCCTTGAACGGGACCATTCAATCCATTGCCCATCCTTCCAAAAGAGAGATGGTCGAAGATGCCAGGCTTTAACAACCAATGTATCACCTTGAGCTGAACAAGACATTGAAGAGAAATTGAACTTTCACAACTACAAATTTTACATGCCATGGGATGAAATCAAGAAATTCAAGTAGTTAACAAGAAATATGAATTTGAGATAACAATGGGTGGGAAGACCAACTAATACTATGGCTGTTTACTTAGTCAAGAGGTGGAAAATATACATCAGTTGTACTGGACTATGTTGTGATTTGTATTTTCAGTTTGTTTATTTTCCTGTTCTCTCCAAGGGCTGCTTGTAATGCTAGATCCTCTTGATTTTAATAAATTTGTCCTTTATCTTGCGAAAAAATCATATGCCATGGCTACAAGAACTCCACTTCAATGGTAAAAATACAGCATTAGATTTCATACCTGGAAAATGGACAGTCAAAGACGTTTCATCTTCCTTGCTCTTTTCTGTAATAATTCCTTCCCACCAGCTGAGAATATAGATACAGACACAAAAAAAGTTAATTCAGAGAAATTCAGAAATTTTAATAAAATGCAGTCATCAGTTACAAGGATCTGTGCATGTACGTGCAGTTATATATTTATAGACAACACAAGTACAATATGTTACTTATTCAATGAGGCAGTAAATATAGGAAAAACCAAGCAATACTCACTAAAATTTATGCAGTCTATTGTGACAGTACAGCTCTAAGGTGACAAATAAGATGGTTTTCTTCAGATAGTTTTAATATTGATTTCCTTTATCAATAACAACATTCAAAGATTTTATATGACAGGTGTAACATAAAACGTTACCAAACAAAAACATAGGAAACAGACAAACTAAAGAAAAAAAACAGCTATTTCCCATATGTTCTGATAAACTATTTCCTGATCAAAAAGGAGAAAAAGGAATAGGGATTGAGTCCCCTAAACATTACTTTTGGTATAGACTTGAATACACTGATGAGAGAAAACAGGGAGGCCTATGATTGCTTCAAGACAGCATGCAACTCAATGTGGTTTCTATCCACTATTTGAACAACATTATCAAATCTGCAGGAGTCAATTGCCAAGTTTTCTCTCACACTGCCTACTGCAAGCCTGGACTGAAGAGGGCTGTGTCAGGTTGGAAACTGGCATAGAAAACATGAACCTCACTCCTTAAACATCACTATTTTGGACAAATGTGGGTGAATAAGCTAATCAAGAGAAGAAGATTTTTTTAGATACTTATGATGCAAGAACCTTATCGGCATAGAAGGAACATGTTGGTTGAACAATGAAAACCAGGTCAGTTAATACTGCATGTTCCTAGGAGAGAGACCACATTTCTTTTCTTTCCTATTTTTTGATGTGGGGGTGGTTGATGCCTATAAATTTTTGCACATGGTAGAAGAAATCTTTTTTATCAGCAAAGAAGAATTTTATTCAATTAAGAGAAACAGTTACAGAATTACAGCAAAATGGAAAACAGGCATTGCACCACAAAATGTTCCAATAAATCCCAGAAAAGCTACTGCCTATAAACTCCCTGTTTGGCTAATGAATCAGCCATCCCATTTGCAGTTCACCTGATCCATGTGAAAGAGACATTGAGTTCCCTTTCTAGGATTTCAACCTCCCTTAGGGGATGTCTATGAATCCAAGGAGCATTGCCCCATGTATTGGTCATTTGGTAGGCATCTTTGTTGATTAAAGGTCTAAAAGAACCAAGCTGAGCTGAGCTCTGGCAGCCCAAACTCGTGACTCGTCTCTGCCAAGCCATTCAAGATATGGTCATATATAACACATGTGGTGGGTTTAGGATGGGGAAGGAGCAAAAGTGAGGTTTTGAAGGTGTTTAGGTAGGGGAGAAAATTAGTTGTGAGTGCAACATTAGCAGAACAAGATGCAACTTGAAATAAATATATAGTCTATATTAGGGAGAAAGACAAGGTGCTTGTGATCACAGCAAAAAAGAAGAAAGGAAAAGGGGGAGAGATTGAGATAACAAACCTCACAAGACCAAGAAAGACAATTTTAAATCAATTAATATTCATTCCATATCTTGTTGAGTGAAGCCTTGCAACATTGTTATAAAGCTCCAAGTAGGTTACACCTGAAGTTTCCTTAACACACTAAAGTACATAATAAACATGAGAAGTAAGAACCGGCAACTTAACGTCAAGAAATGATAGATTACCAAGAATCATAAACCACAATTTTCACATAAATTATACTGCTGTTTTTGAATACCAGATTGGGGAGCTTCCGTTTTACCATTTGGGTATGCTGGTTGGGGCCAAGTCCACTTCAGTAGCTGGTTGGAGGCCAATCATTAAATGAGTGGAGAAAAAACTAGACAGGTGGAAGGCTAAATACCTCTCTTTAGGGGGAAGAATCGCACTGGTTAGGAGTGGTTTATCAAGCTTACCAACCTACTATATTTCATTGTTAAAAGTTCCAGTAGAAGTGGCAAAGAGAGTTGAGAAAATTCAAGGAGATTTTCTTTGGGAGGGTCCCCCCCCCCAAGAAGTTACATCCAGTCAACCAGGATAGCGTGTGGAGGCTGAAGAAGGGTGGTGGTTTGGGGATCAGAAAATTGAGAACATTCAACAAGGCTTTGCTTGGTAAATAGCCGAGGAGATTTGGATTAGAGGAGAGGGATTCGCTTTGGAGAAGAGTGATGGTGGGAAAGTATGGAGTGGTGACTAGTGAGATTTGGGTGGAAATCAAGGGAGGTGTCCACTTCATTTTGGGTGAGTGACTGAGTGTTTGGGAAGGAATTATGAAGTTTAATCAAGAATTCAAGAGTTTAACTAGGTTTTTGGTAGGGGATGGCGTTAGGATAAAATTTGGGGAAGATGATTGGTGTGGAGTGGGTAATTTAAGTGAGCTGTGCCCGAGGTTATACAGGTTGGCTGGTAATGATATAACAATCTGCCAATGCTATAAGATGAGAGAGGATCAGTTGGTTTGGAGTCCTAAATTCAGAAGGCCTCTTCTGGACAGGGAGGTGGAAGAATTTATCAGGCTCCTGGACCTGGACGTGCTTGAAAAATTAAAGGTGTGAAGCTGCATTCTGATTGCTATCTGTTCCACCATCTGGAAAGAGAGGAACAGAAGAGTGTTTGAAGATGAGCATTGGAAGATTGAAAAAATTGTGGCAATCATTGGCAAGTGTTTAGCAGATTGGGTATTTATTCTCCCTGAACTTGCACAACTCCCGATCAGATTTAGGAGTTAATTTTTGGGATGTTCTTGAGTTACAAAATTGTAATTGTGGAAGTTTCTTTTGATTTGTCCCTTCTCATTGTTACCTTAACACCAGAGTAGATTGTAATTATCTTTTTATTTTAATGAAAATTTTCTTTTTATTATCAAAAAATCACTATTAATAGTAATTGCACGTATTACTATAAATAGAAAGTATTTGAGTTATAAATAATTTAGGTTTTCACAAAGAATTGTAAATTTCTAAAAGACTGAATCCATAATTCCTTTTCAATTTTAGTTCCTGTATTATCTGGTTTGTTATCCTTTGATGCAGGAGAAAAGATTATGTATTTTTTATTCAAATGTTGAATAATAGTGCATTAAATAGGTGGACATGTAATAACATTGGTGGTGTAAAAAAACATAATGTCTAGCATGACTTGGTGGCAATGCAACAAGGAGAAAAACACATTGGGATGGACCCATCCAGTAGACATGATGAAGTATTGCAGAGTTCCAATGGTTTGAATGTTTAAGAGATCCATCTGACAGACTGAACAGTGAATACTGAGTTTCAGACTTTTATAAATTAGATTTTTCCTAGTTAGTTTAGTGTGGTCAAGGCTTTGTAAGTATCTAGCCTGCCCAAGAAAGCCAAATGAAACATGAGGTTGTCCTTATCCAGTCTTTTCCTACCCAAGGATCTGGCCTTGCTTCTTGGAAGAAAAACTACCTATCTCTTGGAGGAAGAATCACCTTAATGAGGTCTACTTTAGCTAATCTGCCCATTTATTACCTTTCAATTTTTAAGGTACCTACAGGAGTGGCTAGCAAATTGGAAAAACTAATGAGGGACTTCCTATGGGAGCCAGGGGAGGAAAAAAAAAGGATCATAGGGTTAGATGGGAGATGGTGTATAGGAGTAAGCAGGATGGAGGGCTAGGTATTGGGAATTGAGGAAGAGGAATTTGGCTTTGCTAGGGAAATGGTTGTGGAGGTTTTCATTGGAGAGGGAGAAATTGTGGGCTAAGATAATTTGTAGTATTCACGGGCTTGTAGGGAATGGTTGGGACTCTGGGATTCTGGCTATGGCTACAAGAGCATCACCCTGGAAATCCATCCAAGCTATTTTGCCTCTTTTCTCTCCTTGATCAGGTATGACTTGCACTCGGGTAATCTAATAAAGTTTTGAGAACATGTTTGGGTTGGGGAGACCCCTTTGGAAGACCAATTTCCGACTTTATTTGCAATCTCCACCTTCAAAAATGAACCAATTGGCACTTTCCTTGTTTCCTCAAATTCAAATTCTGGGTTTGGATGGAACTTGGGTTTGAGAAGAGCACTCGGGGACACAAAACTGGATAATATTTCAACTCTTTTGTCCATTCTTGATGGGATTTTTCTAGAGCCTACAAAGACCTTCCGGATCCTTTACTTGTGCCTCCTTCTTTAAAGCCCTAATACAACCAGAAATTCCTATTGGTTTGTCATTCCCTGTGTGAAGGAAGTGTGGTGTAAACCTATACCTCCGAGGGTTGGGAGTTTCTGTTGGGAAGCTTTCCTAGAAAGAATCAACGCAGATGATTACTTCAAAGAAAAAGACCCAATAGTTGTTTATCTCCACACTAGCGTGTTTTATGCAAAGTTGCTAGTGAGTCTGGTTACCACTTACTAATATCTTGTGTTTTGGCAAAAAAAAACTTGGGATTGGTTTGCTTCTTTGTTTGGGTGCAGGTAGATATCTCCAACTAGTGTACAAAGCTTGTTTTCCTCTTCTTCTATTGAATGCTCAACAAAAAGATCAAGAGCTATGTGGAGATGCATGAGAGTTGTTGTTTGTTGGACATTATGGGAAGAAAGAAATGCAAGGATCTTTTCGGAAAACGGGAGAGGCTTGGAAACTATGGTAGAACTTATTTGTATAAGAGTAATACATTGGTTGAAGACAATGAATGAGTTCACAGATTTTTCAACAAATGATATGTTAAGAAATTGGAAAGAAGTTGCTAGCTCGGTTTCAAGAAAGAAGACTTTGAATCTCAATTGGAACCCACCACCTCTTGGTTTTATCAAACTAAATTTTGATGGCAGTAGCATGGTGTTAGGAACTGCCTAACTCAGGGACTCTTTCAAGGGAGCCTACCTCCAGAATGAGAGAGAGAGAGAGAGATAGAAAGGAAGAGAGGTTGTATTCCCAATTCAATAATCGATTATGTTATTTATACACTGCTGTTACATTGCTGTTACAATTCTGTTATACCAGCCTCTCCCCTTGTCTAGTTTGTCATTTAGTTTGTTCTAGTGGTTGGCTGTTAGTTATATTCTTTAAAGGCTGACGTGGCCTTTTCTTGTACACTTATATTCCCTTTATTTGTGTCTCAACACATGGGGAATCCAGGGCCTTCGGGTATTGAGAGGGTACTAAGAGATGAGAGAGATCATGTAATAGCTTTGTTCTCTGGCCCAATTGGAGTGGGAGACTCCTTGGGGGCTGAGGTGTTAGCAGCCTTGGAAGGGGTGCAAAGGGCCAAAGAAATTAATGCGAAGAAACTAATTATAGAGGGAGATTCTGCGATTGTAGTGGACTGGTTAAAAGAAGACACTTCTAAGATGTGGAGCTACAACAATGAGAAGAGAAAGTTCAAATGGCTGATCAAGGATATGGAAGTCCAATGTACTTGGGTAAAAAGAAATGCTAATTCCTTTGCTGATGGATTAGCTAGGCAAGGGGTTAATAGGGTTTCTGGGTTCTGGGCTCAGTTGTAAGTTTTTGTGTTTTTAAGTCAGATGTATTCCCATATCTTATGGAGTTAAGAATTTTTAGCTCCTATTCCTTCTAACTTTATTCCCTTGTTAATGAAATCAGTGATTATTGATAAAAAAAAAAAAAGTTCTAATGGTTTGAACGTTTAAGAGATCCATCTGACAGACTGAATAGTGAATACTGAGTTTCAGACTTGTATAAATTAGATTTTTCCTGGTTAGTTTGGTTTGGTCAAGGCTTTGTAAGGATCTGGCCTGCCCAAGAAAGCCATATGAAAATTGAGGTTGCCCTTAGCCAGTCTTTTCCTTGTGGACCCAAAGGTATCCTGAAGTGAGTGAAACCCTTGTATTCATTGGCATGGCAAGAAAGCTAGAGTTACTTCCACGCTACAGGATTTCAATGGATCAGAAGGCTGTGCCTTGTCTGCCAGTATTCAAGATGCTCCATCAGTGAAAAAGTTGAAGCATCAAGGCAATTGTTATCCAACCAACAAACATTTGGGTGGGGTTTCTGCTTAAGGGGCAAACTTTTTTCCATCTTGTTATTTATCATTCATTGTCTCAATTTCAGGCTCAAGAAGAGTGGGAAAGGGTAGTTACCATAGTTGATCATTTGAGTGATCACGCAGCAGTGAACAAGGATTGGGAACTGTTTCACTAGTAAACTTTGTGAAGTAAATGTGAGGTGTGATATGGAGGTAGAGGAGGAAGGAGAGTCTTTTTCCACTGACCTGTCTTTCGCTTCAACATCTAATGCGAGTTAACTGGATATAGTTGGGATTATACATCATGACAAGCCAAGCAACAAGCTCAAGGCAATAAAAAGTATGGTTGACATCAGTGAAAACTGTGTTTTCCTTCATGGATGAGATGCTCAGTAAGAGGAATTCTTGCAAATATCAGTGGGACATTGGAAATGGAAAATGGAATGGTTGGTTTAAAGTAAAGGATGCAATTTCTTGGAGTTCATAGAGAAATAAATAAATAAATGCCACTATGTAAGCACCTTAATCGCTGAAACTGAAGTTGGGTGGGCCACTATGTCATTGAAAATTTTATTATTTAATTATTTTAACAACTAAAATAAAAAGCAACGAGTCTTTCAGTTAGCAACTTCAGCTATTAACAAGCAGCCCCTAAGTTGAACAACAAGAGAGGAGTAGTTAAAAGACTGGTCTTACAAGAAAACAGGCATCAAGTAAGGGTAGAGGAAGGGGAAGAAGGGTAATCTTTCTTCAGTCAGTCACTCTGGGTCTTTATTGCTGGTTTTAAGTCAGTTCCTTATGGGTGGTAAATGAAGTTAATTAATGGTTTTGTTAGTGTTTCTTAGTGTACTATTTTCTTTTTCCAGTTGAATTTATAGTTTCCAATAGCTTTTGGTGAAATCTTTAATACAAGTTAAGGTTAGGGAGTTGTGATCTTATTATTAAATGCTGTAATGTTTTTTGTTCAGATATTGGGTGCCCAGTGTTTTAAAAATGCAAGGCGCAAAAATAGCGCAAGGGCCAATTTGCGCATGAGGCGCAAGGCGCAAAAAGAGTGCAAAAAAAAGTGCCAAAAAATGCAAAAAATATTAAACGCAATGTTAATAAAAAAATATAAACTTAAGTTTTAAAATAAATGTTTTAAAAAACCTATTATCTAAAATTAAAATACATAAACATAACATGTAAAGCTTATTCAAGTGAAAATTTAAAAAGAAAAGCAACCATATAAAGCATTTTCAAGCATGTAAAACCCACAATCTCTTTTTTTCCTTAATCGCATTGCTTCAAGTAGCTAACGTGATGTAAAACATATTGCATTCTTGATTCTATGAGTTGCCTTTGTACCACGCCCCTCGAGGCAAGCCCGAACAAGTTTGTTAGGGTATGAACTTCTTATTTCTCACATAAAAAATAATGATTTTATAACTTTCATTGCCTTTTAAGAAGATATTTTATTGCAATGAATGAATGAACAACATTAGCAAATGGGGGGTTCTCAGATCACGCCTAGGTGCACCAGGTGTGCGCCATTTGAAAGGGGTGTGCCTAGGACCTGGGCGAGGCACATACCCTAAAATGCGCCTCGCCTGAGGCACGCCTTTTAAATCACTGTGGGTGCCATGAGCTGTTAGTTGGATTAGGGGGGCAATGTTTCTGGAATTCTTTTTCCTTTTAATAGTAGGAATCTTCTTATCCTTATAAAAAAAACACACACAAAAAAGTCTAGTATCCATTCAACTGAAGAACAAAAAACCCACAACAATAATAATATGTATACCTCCATCACTATGTTTCTTCTTGCCAAAGCAATAAAGTAAATAAATGAACCAAAATTAGAGTGCACAAATGAATTTTATAAAAAATGCTAAATTACATTAACATGGGTTGACAAAAAAAGACGCATTATGGAGGCAAGCAAGGAATGCATTGCTTCTTAAAATAGCCCAACCCGAGCTAAGCATGCACAATTAGTAACTAAAATTAACTGAAGCACAAGTAAATTTCTAACCAACATCCCCAAAATGGTTCTCTTATGATCCACTCTAATAACAGAATGGCATGCAATAAATTATCAAAATAAACAGAATGGTATGCAATAAATTATCAAAAAAAAAAAAAAACTGAATGGTATGCAATAACATACATATGTTGCAACTCTGTAAGCACCAACATGCTACATTTACTAAGCACTCTAATGGAGGGAGAAGAGAAAGCCACTCTCTGAATAAAACAGAAAGAAAAAGAAAATCAAGTTGATAGATGCTTACCCATCACGTTTCCATGCATCCACCCTATCTCCAACAGACCAAGCATAGTCAACAATGGCTGCTCTACGTCGCTTTCTTGTCTTCTCAAATTTCATGGCAGTCCGAGGATGAGCAATCCGCACCCTTGGTGGTATATCACCTTCACCTTCAAGTGGCACCCACTCTTCTAGCTGACCAAAGCCTACAAAGCAAAGAAAGCAAAACAAACATGGAAAATATTTTCTTTAGATAATTGTGCCCAAAAAAAGATATTTGCACCAATACCTGTTAGCATGCTCAAAACAGAACATCCATGCAAGTATTTTGCAAAAAGGTATATGAAAAATATTTGAGCCACTTCAGGGATAACATGAATTTAAATAAGAAGCAATGTTTTTAAAGCTGTCCGACCATATTTTGTGAATCAAATTACCTCTCACATCTCCTGATTTTGGCATAAAAAAATACTTGATACCGTAGTATAGAAAAGAATAACCAAAAGAAAAACCCAGATTTACAGTGGACTCAACCCCTTCTATTTGCACTGGAAATTCACATGCTCGGTTTGCACACCTTAAGATGCTCATATTTGCTTGGATAATGTACTGAAGCTTCATGAAATTGTTTGTGCATAGATGATATCAGAAGAAAATGCCGTTTTATCACCCTTCACTGTTATAAGGGGTGTGTCATGTGTGGAAAGAAAGGAAAAAAAAATTGTTGTTGAAGTACATACAGCAGGAAGCAGGTGGTTAAATAGTAATAGAAAATCTAGTGGGCACATATATTTCGGTTCTCTAGATTTTAAAAGGAAAATCCAGGACAGAATTAATGACATCTTGATGGGGGATGGTGGAACAACTGTCTCCTATATCTGAGGTGCTTGGCATCTTTGTATATGCAAATTCTCCCCCTATTCCATAAAGAAACAATTGTTGAAATTAAGGATAGAAATAGTTTTTTTCTTTTTAAGAGATCAAGGATGGAAACAGTTTTTTAGTACTTTTTAGTTGTAAACTTGTAATGTACCTCACTACTTTGTAATTGTATATTGGTACCAGGCTACCAGCTAAAAACTTGCTCATTCACAGTACCTTTTGTGCACCTAATATACAATATACATACATATATAAATCAATGTTTTCAAACAGCAGTCAAAAACGCCAGTTGGATTAATTGCCCCGATTTCCAGGTGTGCATGACCCCCGAACCACTTACATCCAAAAAAACAGACTTGGCCAATGAAAAAGTGACCCAGCCAGCAGAACAATTGAACTATTTATCCTGGTCAGTAGGTCATGGGTTAGACATCAAATCTCTTTTTTCCCACTTGTAGACATTTCCATCATTTATAACAAGAATTCCCATTTATCACACTTATTTTTGCTTAATATGATTATGATGAATATATAATATTTGAGACGTGCCCAATTTTTCTGCAAATTTTCTGAAAGTTTCAGTAATTTTATCTATTTTTTGTATTTTTATTATTTAATGGGAGACTTCACAGGTTGACTCAATTGACCCAGACACTTGAACTACGGACCTGCCACCCAGACTAAAAGGAGCAACATTATACTAATCAGATAAAAAGGAGGACAAACTATACAGACTGCATAAGGATTACGGAAGCATGTTTTGCAATTTCCAACACCAATGAAAAAAAGAACTTTGCAATTGCCCATGAAATTTTTATTTTGAAGGGTTCCCAAGATATGAATCAAAGAATTTATATAATTGATAATACACAGATTTATTAAATATTGGCAACAATTCTGCCAGAAAACATCATACGTCAACAATTTAAGAAATATAATTTTACCAGATCTAAGCACAAGCATGAGATAATTCAACTAAAAATACATCATCTGGGCATTATTTGAAAGTTATGTAACCTATAAGGCCATTAATTCTTTAGAGCTCCATGCTAATAATATATATAGAAAAAGTTAATGCATTATTAACTGAAAAGTATACAAATGCTTCCCTTGTACTATAAAGTTTTATGCCATTTCAAAGTTTACTACAAAACTCCCATTTTTTTAGGATAGAAATTCCCTAAAAATTTAAATTATGAACCTCTGGTGGACAGGAAGGGGAGAAAAACCATTACACAAGTATAGAGATAATTAAAGAAATATAAAATATACAAATATATTATTTGGGCATTAGCCCCAATTTTTTACCTTCATCAGGCAGAACTTCAGTGTAACAAACATAAGCTTGTCCATCCTTCAAACTTAGTACCTTGGCAGCAAACCAGGCCCTCCTAAAACCATCCTTGTCAGAAAGAACCTAAAAAATATTTCAACCACATCAATATATAAAGACAAAAAGAAGAGTATGCAGCTAAGAACACATCCATCAGCAATAAGCAAACTTTTCCAAGGTAAAACAATAGCATAAGAAAGATTTTGAAAGTCAATTTATTATTTTTCTCCAGAATGAAATCACAATTTAAAATGTGACAGAATTAAGTAAAATGTTCAGCTCACAGACCTCTACAACAGAACCCTCTTTAATGCTACTCTCTTTTGAAGACCTTGCTGAGTGATTTCCTTCATGGTCCTTATTTTGGAAAGGAACAGAACCAAATCTTGATCCAATCTCAGATTCAGAGACAATCCCAATGGCTTTGGCAGATTCAGATGCTTTACGACCTTTTTGTCCCCCCAATCCCTTTTCGCTGCTCCTAACGCCATTCACCAATCCCATGTGGTTCTCCACCAGTGGCCTAGACAGCTCTTTTGAAGATAACTTTCCCGGGTCTGTAACTCGTTCTGTTTCTTGCTTCCTTGATGACTGCTCATTCAAATGAGAAGCAGAATTATCAAGACCTTCTCCAACACAATCCAGGTTAGATTGTCCTTCATTTGTATTGCTTGACTTAGAAAACTTCTCTGAAGAGACTTGTTGTACTTTCCAATGACCATCTTGACCAGCTTCTACTAAATCATTCATTGCCAAAGGTATAGGATCACCCATTGCAATAATAGTTCCTGCCTGTGATACAGCTTCAGCTGCCAGTTCAGCAGCTTTCACCACTGCATCCAGGTTCTCTGCCCTCTTTGTGGCAGCTGAAGCAGCTTGAACCCTTTTCCTAGCAGCCTCCTTTGCAGCAAAAATGATTGAACTCGAACTGTCGATCTTATCTCTACACTTCAAGATTGATGCAGGTGTTACCATTCCCATATTCTTCACACTATCAGAGAAAGAAGCTTCAGTAGTTTGAGCATGATGCCCAGTTCGTCTTGAGAGTAAAGCCTCATCAGCCATCTGTTTAGCTTGCAATGCAGCATCTGTTGCAACCTTAGCAGCTGCTGCTGCTGCCTTTGCAACCGAAGCAGCTGCTGCTACTGCAACAGCTGCAGAAGCTAATTTAACTTCAACATCTGAAATCAAACCAGAAGTCTTCTGCACATTTAGCTGACTCCATATGCTCTGGTTGTGCCTGACTGCAGTAGCAGCAAGAGCAGCAGCCTCTTCTGCTTGTTGCTTAGCTTGTTCAATTTTACTGCATGACTCTTTTGAAAAGATAACCCTCTGGTCCAAGTCCTGACCCCCTATTATCTGGTGCTGTGTCAAAGATGTGGATGAAGCAGTTAAATTTGCAGTAACAACTTTAGCTGTAGAGACGGCAGGGGTTATGGTAGCAACAGAAGTAACTACTGCAGCTGAAACTGATCCAGTTTGAGGCTGGGCAACCAAAGAGATGCTGCCATCTTCTTCAGAAGCTAGATTCTTTTTTCTCTTTCTAAGTCTTGGATCAGCAGAACCATTCTTGCTAGGTGACACTGTTGTTCTTTTTGCCTCAAGCAGAGGTCCAGGACCCCCAGAAGGAACTGAAGAACTCAGAGGGGAATGCTGCATACCAGAGGTTTGAGGTACTGATAACTCTCGGATAGAGGTCTGACCAGGTTGTGAAATGGGAAAGGCAGAGTAATGAGCACTGGCATCAAGCACTGAAGTTGGAGGAGAAACAATCCAGGGCACAGCAGAAGGGGCTTGAGACAACCAGGGGCTGGTATTTCCCACAAATTGCCTTATGTGCGGAGACTGATAAGGATGCAATGGAGAAATTGCCTGACTAGCATCCAGAAGTGAGCTGCTAGGCTGTAATCCATCACGGGAAGGGGCTGAAATACTCCACAAGGGGGGTGAAAGGGGAATTGCAGGATTTATAGTTGCTGAAGGATTACCCTTACCACCAGATCGACTAGGAGTACAAAGGGTTTTGCTTTGGAGAGAACTTTGCCTACTTGATTGTTCAGAAACCCTTGAACCTGCAAATTCAGTTCTTAAATGCCACTAAAGACCAAAAGCAAACTATGCTGAGATTTAATGCAGATACAGAGCAAGAATATGGACCTAGATGTGATGGCAGAGGAGTCTCAGGATTACTGTGCAAGCATTTCTGATTGTGAAGCCTCTCTAAGGAGGCATGCCACACATTATCCCATAAGCTTCTTCCACCATCTGTGAAGTTCAATACTATTATAACACGTTAAGTATTTGGTTGATAAACAAACAAATAGAAATTAAAAGGGAAGGTTAATAAAGTGTGGAGCATAAACACGAACCAGAATCACCAAAGGCTGCAACCATACATGACTCATCAGGTGCTGTTCCTTGGCTGCAACAACAATACAGAACAACCTTATATAAGAATAATCAAAGGGAGAAATATATGATGGCATATTCCAAAATCTAGTCGCATAACCCAGTGTAGTCCATAAATAGAACTGTCTATGTGACACATGCAGGTTGAACAAACCACTTAACCGATTGCAAATCAATTAGCTGGTCGTTCAAAAAACATAAAAAAATAAATAAAAAAAAAAAGATTGAATGCTTGACAGCATCATATGATCTCTCTTTGATATAGATCTCCAAGATGGGACTCATAACACCCTGTATGTTTTCCAACATGCAAGGATAGGATGAATGTTGAAAATGGTCAACAAAGCCAGCAAATCATACATAACCATAACTAAGAAACACCCTTGATTTGTGTGCTATGGTAAACCTATGATATCTATACATTCTATCAGCAGTGACTCACATCAAAGATCCATAAACAAAGATCTGAGCACGCAATTGCACTTGTTGTAAATCTGTGAAAGGCTGCAGAAACAGCAAGGATGGGGAAGCTGAATTATTCAAATCTGGCAAGGTAGATGTCTGAACAGTTGGAACACCACAAGGTTTTGCAACACTGCCTTCAATATACCCATAGGATCTCATTTCTTCACCTTGAACAGCCTGGCTTAGTGTCCCACGTGAGCTAGAAGATACATTGCATGAATTTCCACCCCTATCCTTTGTCTGCCTGGGAGGATCTTTTAAAGACTTCCCATCTTTAGCAGCTTCTCTGTCAGTTGCTTTGCCAGATCTTCTCCTACTTTTAGGCTCAGGTGTACCCTTAGAACTAGCACGTAGATCTTCCACTTCAGATGCTTGATGGTTTCCCTGAGAAGTTTCTTGTAACACCTTAGGATCCATTTGGCTTAATCCATATGTTGTTGGAGAACCTTCCACGGCCTTAGCAAGAATCAAAAGGAAAGAAGCTAAATTATTTAAAAATAGAAAAGAAAACAAAAAAGTAAAGCAAATACCTTGACTATGTAAATAAATAACAAAGAAAAAAACTACCTGAGGAAATTCATAGGGCTGAATACAGGGAAATGGTCTCCATCCCCTGTCAGTCTCTCTGTCAGGCAAATCAGCTTGTGCACTCACCTCAAAAGTGAAGCTTCTATCATTCTCAGTCGCATCATTCCCTTTAAGATCATTAGCGCTAGATCCCATTTTACAGCCTATCTCCTCCACAGAATCAGAAACACAGGCATTCTGGTCTAACGAACCATTCTGCCCCTCCTGTTTTTCTTTGTTATTTTGAGTAAGTTCACTTGAACTAATAACAATGGGTGAACCACAATTACATTCATCAGAACCTGGAATACTATCTCCAACTCCCAGAGGATGGTCTTGGAAATCAGCAGCAGGTTTAAAGGAGACCTCACTACCATTTACAGGAACATCTGCAAAGATAGATCTGTACATTAGAAAGCTGGTAAGAGTCGATGTCATTCTGCCAATGAACAAAGAATTAGCATTGCTAACTTTTTTTGACTGGTAAATATCAACCTTTTTTAAATTATGAAAAAGAAATTTTATGTACAAAGCCAAGACTGCCAGACATTCCCCAAACCCAAGTGGTTCTCTTCTGTACCCCTAATTTGCTTTGCTTTTACATACAATCTTTTGCACATTATATGTTACACTGCAATTTCCCAAAAGAGCAGCACTATTTGGGATGTAGTACTTGCATTAGTGAATATAGTATATAAAACTGATAAAAAAATTAATATAGCATATAAGTGTGTCAGAGTATGTGTATGGACTATAGTTTTGTTAACACCCAACAATATTGGGTTGAACCATCTCATCCTAGTCTGTTTTAAAAGCTTCCTTCTTCATATCTTTAAATTCTTCCATCATGAACAACCAATCCCTAACATAGGGGGTGTCTATCCACACTTTTGTGCAAGTGACTAAAAACACATCCAAAGGCTTTCCTATTTTATCTCTTGCACCCCACAACACTACAAACAGTGACATCCACAAAATGCACCCTTCATCTTAGAGCAGGCAAATGCTCTGCCTCAAAGAATTGCCTATATATCTTATGTTGTCAACTCAAACAGAGAAAATAAGTTGGTTACTGATATGACTGCAGCTAGTAAAGATTTAAGGATTTTTCCATAAAGCCCATCATAGGAATTTTGCCTTTTGTTCTTTTGGAGTAAGGCATTAATTAGCATTGCATTGCAAATTGCACAAAATGATGAAATTACAACAATAATAGCGCAATAAATAAAAAATAAATAAATCAAGCTGGAAATAAACCATTTAGGATTGGAATGAATTGATTTGTGGAGGAAGAAGGTCAAAGTGATGATTGACCAACTTCCAACTGTTAGACAGTTTATGCCCTTAGCTCTAATCAGATTGATGTACGGGTACATTTATTGTAAATGAACAAAAGTACATAATTGTTTCATGTTATCATTGGTGTTTTTGTGTAATTATCCCTTAAACTGGACACTTATGAGACTTGTGTTAGTTTAGAATGTTTCCATCCGTTGGATAGACTTGGGGAGTTTATCCTGCCAAGGCTAATACTAATGTGCTGCCAAAGAAGTTGGGGTAACCTGTCTCGGCTGTTGGGGTTAGACCCGAAGCATATGTAGTGTGTGTTTGGCACTGAACCCAGACCATTTTCCAGTTATGCCTTGGACCTTGGAGGCTGATGGGCAAAACTATAAAGTTATGCATAACCCCTAGACTTAATTATGGTACTACACTGAGTGTCGGATCGGGTTGTCTTTCATGTGCCAATCAGTGAGATCCTTTGGGGGTCAAAACCTACGTATGTTGGGGAAATTTGAGAATTCACTTTAGTGGATGATCATAGTGATAGGATCAGCCCCTTTGTCGGACAAAGTGAATGATCGGAACTGCACTCTCTCTGATGGAAGCCAAAACTATCAACAGTTGATTTCAACCGTGTTTGAGATTTGTTTTGCAAAATACATTTATATGATATACAAAATTATGATTCAAGAAAAATGTTTGCAAAAGGTTTTTAATCCCTAGAACCATCCGAGTAGAGAGTGCAACACTGCACCTTATAGTTAGGGGAGAGGTGATTCCCTGTCGAGCAGTGTTTGATCATTGTGGGGTGAGAGGTTGAGTGTAAGAGACCATTAAGGGCTTTTTACCTGATGGGCTATATCTTGCTTAAGTCCATTATCCTTGGGCCTTCATAGGATGGCTGGACTCAGGGATCATTTAACTGTAAATGTTGGGCCCATTTTGAGCCCATAATGATGGACTCAGGGGTTCACTGCATTTAGCAGTGAATTCGACCAGGCCTTTTTTTCAGAAGCTAGGCCAAACCAATGTGGGCTTAAGTAAGATCATTGTTGGGGTTTGGCGCCATACAAATTGAACCTAAATGGGCCAGCAACTATCTTGGGACGTGAGCCACTTGCTTAATGGGCCTTAGGCCCATGATTAATATGATTAATCAAGATGTCACGTGACAGCTTAAGCAGTCATTTGACATGGGCAAATATGGATTTGGATATGGGTTGAAGCACCCATTCTCATAAGAGGATAAGGCCTATCTATTGATAGAATCTAGATCCAAATAAAGATTTCGATTACAAATCTCCTAATTTGATTAGGAGTAGCGCTCTTTTAAGGCTTATAAAAAGGGAGAGGGTGAACTGCTCCGAATCATCTTTTGCTTTCAGTTCTCTCTTTGCTCTTGCCGTCCAGACTACCCAGTTTGACCTCCAATTCTTGGACTGATTTTGACCAGTTCCATCTTTGAATTTTGCAAGAAAATTACAGAGAAAAACTGTGTCCATCTCCCTTGTTCAATCCATCCAGTTGGATTGTAGTTTTGCTGAAAATTGCATTACTGAACCGGCTTCACTCCAAGTTGTGCCATCTTCAGTGGAGGCTGGTTTTGGGATTCAATTTGAGCATGAACTACCACTTTGGGAAGCTACATCTGTGGATTCCATATCAGGTATTCTTCTCCCTTCTTTTGGTTTCAAATATGATCCGGTTTCGGTGCAAGAACAATCCTTGAAAAATGCAATTTTTCTAAAACTAGGAATTCAATTCCCGAAAGGTGAAAGAAGATTTTTGAAATTTCACCCAACCATCTAGCATGGTTCGACCATCCATATGATGGATAACACCTTCCTTCACCAACAAGAGATGAAGACCCATGAACCCCTAGGTTCTTGCTAAAAGAGGCAAATGCATTGGCTCCTAGCCCTAACTGTTCATTCAAGTTAACTAACCCAACTCACCTAATGATTTTGTAGAAGCATTAGCAACAGGAATAGCAAGATTGCAAGTATTAACTCTTTACAAGAAGACCTCCAAACAGAAGCCTCCAATCCTTGGAGGAATAGGTTTACACCAAACCTCCTTAACAAGAAAGGGACAGACCAAGATATTAGAGGGTTGGGTTAGAGCCTTGAAGAATGAGGCACAATAGAAAACACCAAGGAAGAGAGTGCAAATGTGACTGTCAGAGCAAGAAGATCCAAAAGAAAGAAGAAAATTTAAAAAAAAAAAAAAAAACATCAAGGCCCTGAAGCAAATCCAAAACATCATTTAACTCTGAATCTCTTACACCCCTTCACAAACCCAATCCCAATCAAAACCACTTCTTGAGCTTGAGAGAACAAACCCAATCCCAATCCCTTGCAAGCTCTTCTTTGTATCTCGATAGGGCAAACACAAAAAGAAATTTATCTTTCAAAGAGGTTCCCCATCCAAATTTGTTCCCAGAAATGTATATTGATTCCATAACAAAGATCATACCTAACAAAAGGCAAGAATAGAGGCAAAACAACATGGATGGCCTTCTAAGGGGAGGCACCATTAGCCCTAGAATGCACTCCAGCATCCCAACCATTGGTCACAAGTCCATGAATGCTTAACACCAGTTTTGCCCAAAGTTTTATCTTTAACCACAGGTAATATCCACAACCTTTTCCCCAACAAACCCACATTCCTTTGCAATAAGTTACCTAACCATAGACCACCAGACTCCTTAATCCTACAAACCACTTCCTAGCTAACTCTATGGTCCTTTTTCTCCTACCCTAGCTCCCACAAGAAATCCCTCATCAACCTTTCCAATTTTCTTCCCACACCCACTGGCATCTTGAACACTGACATGTAATAAGCAGGCAGGTTTGCTAATGTGGACCTTATTAGAGTGATCCTTCCCCTAAAGACAAGTAGCTCTTCTTCCAAGCGACAAGATTTTTTGTAGATCTTTCAACTATAGGATCCTAGAAGCTACTCTTTCTTGGATTGTCCCCCAAAGGCATGCCCAAGTATTTCATTGGCCATCGAGACAGCTCACATCCCAAAATGTTTGCATATTCTAACATCTCCCTCTCATCCATATTTATACCACAAATGAGAAGAAGAAATTCAAGTGACCAACTCAAGATATGGAGGTGAAGTTTAGTTGGGTTAAAAGAACTACTAATGCTTTTGCCAATGTTCTAGCAAAACAAGGGGTGGGAAGAAGCCAAATGTCTTGGGCACAATTGTCATTTGAAATTTGCATTTTCGGTGAGGAGAATTGAAAAAGGTAACCTTTCCTCTGTCGCCTAATTTTCGTATTAATTAATGAAATTCTGTTATTGATCAAAAAAATAGGGGTAGCAAGGTAAAGTCTGTTATAGGGGCATCTAGTCTGGCAAACTTGCAAGAAGATGATAATATGCACCTTCTGACTGACAAGCCTTAGCTGTTATATAGGGTGCAACATAGACAAGTTGGGTCAGCTTTAAGGCCAAGCCAAGCCCAAAACAACTCGAGCTGGGCTTGGGTAAGGGACTTTAGCAGGCTTTGGCAGGCCTAGGCAGGTTGATCAAGCTCCAAGGCCTTCTTGCTCATTTTTTGCACTTCAACCTTTCATTTGAGTTTTATGGCCTAACTTAACAAAAGAATAAAAGAAAAACACCTATTAGCATGCACAATATATATATATGTGTGTGTGTGTGTGTGTATGTTTATATATGTTTGTGCATGAACCTGGACCCAAGTTAATCATATAAATATTGTAAATACACCATAAAGTGTATTTGATATTGTAAATGACAGTATACACATAATAAGCACATATATTGTAGAAGGCCAGACGGGCTTAGGTTGGGTTGGCTGCACTTGATTCAGGCTGGAACATCCTGAGGTCTCAACCCTAGCCCAACACAAGTTGAGGTCAAGTCCAATATTTCCGGACCAAGCCCAGCCTAAAGCCTGAAAATCCCAGACTAACTCATGTAAAAGCTTGGACTGGGTCAGGTTGAGCCCACCCAAATTGCAGCTCTGTTGTTGTATCAGTTTCATTTCCCTGGAGTGTGGAATTTCCCATAATTAATGAAATGATATTTACCAACCAGCTGGTTGGTAAGGTATCCTTCTGGTCATAGTGGAGACTTGGGATCGAATCCCGCCTGCACCTGGTTTGGGGGGTTATGGGTTGGGGGATGGGCTACCCCCGTTGTGTAGCCCTTCAAAAGAAATTTAAAAAAAAAAAAAAAAGATACAAAAACCTACAATGCATCAATAAAAAAATGTATTTCACCTTTGGCATGCACAAGGATGTTCTGTTGGTCATTGTTGCCTCCAGCTACTAAATTAGATTTCTTTTCTTCCTTATCCTTTAGTCCAACATTATGGGAGGACACCTCTATGGATGGCATTTCTGTCTGTGTCAGGTTCTGTCCATGATCAGGATTTCTTCCTGCAGAGAGGGAAATTAGAAAAGGATGTGTGACAATAGAGTTCCAGTACCAGGAGTTAAACGTATCACATTTTTCTGTAGTTAATGCTGAAAGACAGGTCCAGTTAAAAATACATGTGATAGAAACAACATATCTCTAACTTTTTCCTTTTTTCCTTCCTTTTGTGGAGGTGGGGTTGGAGATGGATGCTGAATGACAAATGCTACTTCCTTTTTATAGATAAAATACCAGTCAATTTCCCTTTGATGCAACATAATACCTGTGGTTTTCGAGAATGACTCTTTGCATTTCTCAGCAGAAATTCTTGTATCACCAGCACCGTTGTTTTCTTTCAGAACTGAATCATCGATACTAGGTTGAGTTTCCAATTCACCAAAGTGGTCTTGATTAACTTTGTCAGCTACCACAGCTTCAGGTTCATTATGGAAATTTGTACCAACAGTTTCAGTGGATAATGAGGACTGGGAAAATGACTCAGGCAGTTGCTCTCCAACACCATCACAAGATGCAGGTTTTTCATCTTCAGAAATAGAAACCGGCTCACTTGGCATGGAAGAGCATTCATTTGTAACCAACAAACTTGGTCCTGTAAGTGTTTCAGTTACAGATTCTTCTCTTTTTTCCAAGCAAGTGAAATTCCCAACACATAAAGATGACTTGCCATCTCCTGGAAGAAAACAAAAAACAGCATCAGGATCTTTTGCATGGGATTAGATTGGCAACCTCCAAGACAAATCCAGTTGCGGCAACAATGACAAAATGGGATGGGGGAGGGAAGATAGTAAAAATTAAGAACTGAATTGGGGACCATGACAAGGTGGCACATCCCAAGTTATCATTCAGGTAGTATATATTTTAAAAGACAAAAGCACATTATATATTGATCTTACATTATAAAGAGAGTTACCTTTTGTGTTTTTTAACTAGGCAATCAGGTCTATTAAAAATGGAATGTGTCAAATTGGTTAACAAAGCTAAAGGAAATTCGGAGGGTATTTAACTTTTTTTATAAGCATGTGGGTATTTTAACTTCAGGCCATCCTAAGATAGTGATTGAATTTTATACCTGATTCATTGCCAATAAGCGGATCAGACTTTGATACATGAACAACCACATCAGCTTCAGCAGTACATTGACCATGAGATAAAGATGCTATGCACTTGTCCATAACAAGAGAGCCAGCATTTTCACTTTCATTGTTACCTGAACCAGTAGTCATCCTCTCATTCTCCTTTTCAATAACAGGAACATCTTTATGAATATTACAAACATCACTGGGCTCAATGACCGAACTACTTCTACAAGTTTGTGATGATTCAACATTAACGGAAATTGAAACATGATCCTCTGAAGTGTCATTATCACACTGAACTCCCAAACCATTATGACCATTTTCTATATCTTCAGTTGCTTGTGTTTCATGTGTTATGTTAGTTGAGGAACAGATCTCTGCCATCAAAATGGAAGGACTTCCAATATGGCTATTGCTGCTAAAGTCAAACTCGGTTTCAAGCAGTTTGTTGTCTTCCACTTTCAATAAAGATGTCTCAGTATTACAGACCGAAACACCACATTCAAGTTTGTGGCCATCATCTTCTAACAAGTGTTCCTGATTCCCAGAAGATACAATTGGGCCCTGTCCCTCTGTTATCTGTGCTAGAGAGTCAATCTCCAACACTGGACTGGATGGAATTCCTTCATCACTATCACAGATGTTAACAGCAGTTCCTTCAAGACTATCATCCCCTTTTACCAACATAGATGAAGAGTCATGTGTCTCTACAATTTTATCACCTATCTCACCACTTTTGGGCAAAACCACAACCTCATTTTTGCTGACCTCAACAGGTTGTTCAGAACATAAACACTCACTGCATCCTTCCTTTAACTGCACTGTGGAATCAACATCCAGCACAGAGCTTGAATGGTTCTCTAGATTATTGGCAATAGTTGCAACTGCATTTCCTTTACAATTTTGATCATCCAGATGAACATCCTTACTCAGAACTTGGTCTTCCACATTTTTCCCAGAATCAAGTTCTTGCTTAGCATCCTGATTCTCATACGTGATAATCTGCTCAGAACCATCCTTTGCCTCCTGTTGATTATCTTGGGTGTTAAACTCATCAACACTTGAAACAAGACTCTGCACAGAGATAAACAAGTTATCAACTTGCATGCTCTCAGATGTTGCTGAATTGTCCTGTGGCTTGTTTTCCTTAGATTTAACAACCAGAGAACCATCTTCCCTCTCATTTGCATCACTGCATTTTTTGTCAATTACCAGGTTACCCTCACTCAATGGTGAGGTCAACTTTTCACCAATCATACTTGGATCCAAATCTCTCAAACTTTCACAGTCAGATTTTTCACATTTTTGAGTTTGAGGTGTAGCCTCAATCTCAACCTGGGGCAACATGTCCACGACATCCTGACTTAACCCTGAAAAGCTCTCCAGACACTCATCAGGTGGTAATATAGGGCCTGCATCTATAGTATCCCCAATATTTGATGGAGCGGCACCATCTTGATTCAAAGTGGGTTCCATTTGACTAGTTAATCTACCGACTCCATCACAAGCATCTGACTCCTTGATAACAGTTTTTCCTGTGATCATTTCATCCTGCCCAACAGATTTCAATAACATTTCAACAGATTCTGAGGATGTAGCCTCAGACCAAACATTTTCGTGCCTCGAAATAGAACAAGATTCAGTAGCACCTGAACTAAATTCTATCCCACTATTTCCCCGTGAGAACTCTTCAATCCACTGGTTTTCTTCTTGACCTTGGATACCAAGTAAAACCTCAGTTTCAACCAAACTATCAAACCTTAGGTGGACATGAAGACTGTCATCCAGATCAAACTTGGGAAGGGCATATGAACGTAATCCTGGAGGAAATTTGGTATTCTCTTCAGCACCTAACTGAAAATTCTGGTTTTGGAAATCATTGTCATCATAATCCATGGGTGCATCCCTACAACAATGACCATGGGGAACAAGAGAAAGGTATATTATTGATTACTTGCATCAAATTTCCTAGTTTATAACAATTATACATAACAAAGGAAGAAAACAGGATATACATCAAAAGTCATGTCCACATGCTTTTTCCCCTAATCAGCAACAAGATCAAATAGATTTAAGGATTTGAAAAAGATAAAAGACAACATTATAATGACACAATACAAAAAGACCAACTTAGCAACATCACAATGGGTCAATTAAAGAAGAGAATGCCCTACCCTGATATAAATAATCTTGATTCACCTCACTCTCTTGCTAAGCTGCCTCACATGCTTGATGTTGTTAAATAATTATTGAAAGATTAGCATTCAAGTATGGCTTCTCAGAAGCCATTGTAAAACCATATGGTAGACCTTAACCATAAATAGTAGGCCACCATTTGTCTGAAAATTGACATGTCTTGCTCAGTGAATCTGCATACAGTTAATTGCCACAGGAACCAGTTGCCTTTTAGGCAAGAATGATCTTATGAACTAATAAAAATCTAAAATAGAGTTTCTTCCGGAACTAAAATCAAGTTGATACATACATAATAATAAGATTCAGCAGAGTTTCATGAACTATAGGTTGCACGCACTCTAGGTCAGGCCAAGCCAGTCCAGCTACACTACCTTAATAGTTAATTCACAGAGGAAGAAACCTCTTAGGCTCAGTTTGAGAGGAGTGCAAATACAAATATGTACAGTGCAGATACAAGGTTTACAAATACCATATACAAGGCTTTGTGCAAATGTGTATTTTTACTCTTCCCAAACTGCACCTTAGTTCTAGGTTTTTACCTGCTGCACATGTCTGAACTTCATATCATGACTAATAAGCCTTTTGGCATAAAATACCACTAGACAAGAGGACATAAGTTTGTATTATATAACTCCTTAGGTCTTCTGCATTTAGTACTAACCTACCATAACTTCTCAAATAATTATTCTTTTTCATGAACTTGTCTTGCTGAAGGAAAACATGGTCATGCATAGAGATTTATATATTACATATATGACCAAACCAACAATGTTTCATCACCCTCGAAATAAGGCCATGGATGTAAAATCCAGCCCGTCCAATAAATGCTAGGTCTACCTTCATGGTAATTGTGTTAAGATCTTATTTGTCTCAAAGCCTTGCACCCCCTTCATTACGTAACTACCAATTAAGACTTCCCCATGCAAGAAAAGAAGGAGAGGAAGCAAAAAAAAATACCGTGGTTAACCAATAACACGTGTTCGACAATACTTTGATTATAATAATGTAGGCTTAAAAACTTTTAACATTGCAAATTGCAATCCATTCGATGTCTACCATTGTTGTTTAACATCATAGACTTGGTAGTGAGCACTAAGTAGCCAAGTTATGATAATTTTAGATATGAGCATATGCTCTTAAGACATTGGCAGTAACGAACAAAATATTATGGCCAACCATCAGTACATTAGCAAGAACAGATGGAGCGAATTGTATCTACTTATTTGGTGCACTGCCAAATAACCCATCATTGCCAATGACAAAAGAAAAGTATGACATAACAGAAATATAAACAAGGGGGAAAGAAAAAGGCATTTCATCAGTTTGAAAACATCACAGGCAAAAATCATTAGCGCCAACAAACTATGACTGCCAAAAAATACAAAATAGTAGTAACTACCTACTGTCATACATATGAACATGAACAAATATTGATAACGAACTCAAAGGAACTTACCAAAGTTCCATTTCGTGTAGCGTAACATAGATAGACTTAAATGACACTCAATTTTCATGTACAAACCTATAAAAAAATAAAACTTTATAACTTCACACTCAAAACCACTGCCCGCAGACGACAGACCATAGTTCCCCGTGTAAAGGGCGGAGATGGCACTCACCTAAACTCACTAGCACAACACATACGTAGTGGGAAAGGACAAGCATTTACGCTGAACTAACCAGTCACCATTAGAAACGAAACAACAAAAACCCTAGCTTAGTTCCCTGTGTTCCTCTTTATTTCTCATATCAACACTAGAGAGAATTGTACGTAACATGTGGAGCATCGAAAAGGGAAGGAAGAATACCAGAATAAGCAGGTGCAGGTCTAAGAAGCTATCTCCCTCCATCCGGTGACGAAATCGTAGTCGTTGATCAACCAGACCCTAAATCCTACGGACACTCGTAGGCTCATTTCCCCAGGGCAAAAGCTGCCTTAAATGGCAAAAAGGAAGTATCTTTCGGCAAAGAAACCCTAGTTTTATGACTTATCGACATGAATTCAACGTTTCCGGGGAACACCAACAGCCGGAGTTCGCACTTCCCAGCGGATCAAGCATAAGATTTCCGGTAAATCGAAGTCAATCAAAGAACTGAAAATAACAGAGTGAAGAAACGGACGAGTGATCCCTCTCCAGGTGACTTCGCTCACTCTCTGCTTTCGCTTTTCGGTATTTCGTTCGATCATTTTTTTCACGCACGGCGGCGTGGGAAAGTGAAATATGTGTGATAGCGATTTGCGATCTAATTCAAATATATTTGGAAGCATATAAGAATTTTGAAAAAGATTAGGAGTGATTTGATTATCCAATCCCCATCCATATAATTTAGGGAACTTGTCTAAAAGGCAGCATGAGTTTTCAGTATTTTTCTTAAATTTATCATAAATTTATCATAATTTTTCGAAATGTTTAAAGTTCACAATGTCACCAATTTGACGTTAAAATGACTAATGAGTGTTAATATATTATTATTTTATCTATTATAAAAATATATATCTATAAATTTATAAAAAAATAAAAATATTTTAAATATAAAATACATAAAAACACAGAAATTATAACAAAAAATATGGAAAACTATAGGAATTGAAAAACAAAATAAGAAAATAAAAATTATAGAAAAAACACCTATAGAAAAACATAACAATTGCAAATAAATAACAAAAATTACAGAAAATTTTGTAGATTGTAGAAAATATAAAAATGTAAAAAAACAGAAATTGTAACAAAACATTGGAAATTATAACAAAACAATAAAACTGTAAAAAAAACAAGAAAATTGAAAACTGAAAAAGACAAAAAATCAAAAAATATAAAGATTGGATAAAAACAGAAATTGCAAATATACATAAAATGATAAAAATTCCAAAATTATGTATTATAGAAAAAATTAGAAAATTGTAATAACACAAGAAAGCGATAAAATTTTCAAAAAGATAATAAAAACCTACACAAAAATACATAAAATGATAAAATAAAATAAAATATCAACTAAAAAAAGCAAAAATTAAAAAAATATATATTTTTTAATTATATATTTAAAAAACAAAAATTACAAACAAACTAATAAAATTATAAAAAATTTTCAAAAAATAAACAAAAATTAGACATTAAATCCGAAGATTATTGCAACAAAAATTCAAAAAATATTTCAGACTTAGATAAAAATTTGCAAAAAAAATATTTTTTGCATCAATTTGTAGAACCCTTGATGGGAATTTTCCATATTCAAAAAGATTACATTGCAAATCTATAGTACTTTAAAAATTACAAATAGAGTAATTACTTATTGATATAAAATGCGTTGAAGAGAGTTAATTTTAAGATATTCAATGCATTCAATTATCTCTCATTAAATCCAACGTTTAAGGTATTAATTTGCATTCACCTTTATTGAATCATATATTTAAGGCTTCTTTGTTTCTACTCATTGTTAAATTCTACATACATAACAAATTAACAATTCCAATAACATAAAAACTTATACTTTTAAAATCTACCCAGGAAAAAAAATAGTGTTTTCATATAGGTGGTGGTAAGAAATCAAACCATTTGGGTTAAATGGGCTAATCTATGTTGTCACAATTAAATAATAAAATAGAAAATATATATAAAATGAACAAAATATATAAAAATTAAAAAATGGGAAAGTTTTTAATATCATATATCTGGCATATTAAATAATAATAAGTATGATAAACAATGTTTTAAAAATCGACCCGGATGCTGACCCACTTTTGCTTTCGGCCACAGGTCACTAGTTCGACTATCAAGGTCAAACAAGTCAAACTACTCTGTATCAACACTATGTGTGTGTAAAAATGCATATTTTATCAATAATCAATATTATTATGTTTTACACATATCATTGTTATGTTTTACATATATTTATTATATATGTATTATATATGTTTTTTAGTTCCGTTTTAAATTTTTATTTATAAAAGATATTAAAATTTACAATTTGGGGCCAAAAAGGTTTTTTTTGTAAAAAAAATAGTAAGGCAATGTGCACAATGCCCTTGGGACATATAAATCCTAAAAAGTTACTAAAAAGAAAAGATAACCTCAATCGGACATTGGAGTGCAAAGTTATGGCTTCCAAAAGTTTGCACATAATTAAATGTGCAACATGCAACTTATTTATTGGGTCAATCAGGTCAATGGTTGAACTGCCCAAGTTAAACAGTTTTTAACCAAGGGGGGTTCAATAGAAACAAACCTAAAATCAAGACCGAGTGACGGTTCGAACGGTTCAATTAGGCAAGTCAATAACAAGTTAAAAACATTGATTATAAATAATAAATGTTTTTATTAGTGATGGAAATGAAATGTAAAATTTAAAACCAATTTGAAGTAAAACTATTTTCCTATTATCTCTCATTAAATCTTATATCTAAGGTATATTCTCTTATTAAATCCTATATTTAAGATATATTTCTCTCATCGTTAAATTCTACTAATTAATCCATAACATTAATTTTAATAATATAAAAATAAATATTTTGAAAACAAAACCATTTTCTTCCCTCTTAGTGGTGGGTAAGCAATTCAACCACTTGAGGTTAAATTCATTAATAAATAATGCTATAATTAAATAATAAAAATTAAAATAAATAAAATATATAATACAAAAAAACTATACTAACAAAAAAAAAGTATGAAATGTAAGAAGTATTTTTGTAAATGATGAAAATGGAATGCCAAAATTAAAATCAACCTAGAAATGAAATGATGTCATAGTCAAATAATAAAATTTTTAAAAATAGAAAATACAAAGAATCACAAAAATAAATATTATACATAAGATATAATTTTATCAATAATGGAAATGTAATCCAAATTTTAATGTCAACCTATAAATCAAACTATTTTTCTTTTTGGGTCGTGGGTTAGTGGTTTTGGGTCAAATGGATTAATTGATGATATAATAGTTAAATAATAAATATTTAAAAAAATAATAAAAAAGTTCAAGTAATCAAAATAATATATAAAAATTATATATTAATTATGTCAAACAAAATTTAAGTGTGATAAGTAAAAATTATTAATATTATATAGATGAAATATATAATTTAAAACTGATCCGAAAGCAAAGCTGTTTTCTTTTTTAAATGGTGGGTCAATGATCCAACTTCGCAAAGAAATTCATGATATCATGATTGAATAATAAATATTTAAACACAAGAGATATAACACGAAAGATAAAAAAAGTACGAAGTTTTGTCAAAGACATTTTGGAACATTTCTAATATTATATAATTATCATATTAAATAAAAAATAATTATTAAAATAAAAGTTCGTTTTGTTTAAGACATAAATGGAATAAAAAATTTAGTAGTAGCATCAGTAGTAGTAGTAGTAGTAGTAGTAGTAGTAGTAGTAGTAGTAGTAGTAGTAGTAGGTAGTAATTGTTATTGTAATTTAAAATTTCTACAGGTGCACATTTAGTAAAAGTATTTAAGTTTATTTTTAACCATATTGTCACTTTTATTAATTTCTAATTTCTATCCTAGCTATGATATATCTAAAATTAAAGTAATTAATATGAAAAAAATCCATACATGCAACACACGTGCTTAATTACTAGTGTTTCAAAACCTAAAAAATCTTTGAAAATTTTGATTGTCTTCTTTCAAATCTTCAAACAATAGATCTGCGCGGCAACAATCTTCAAACGAGAGAGAGAGGGTGGTGCAATGGCTATCTTCAAGATTTGAGTGAGAGAGAATGTGCTACGGTGGCGACAAGGTCCAAAGAGGATGGTGGCAGCGGCTACCTTCAAGATCTAAGCGAGAGAGAAGGTGGTGCAACAACAAGATTTGAAGAGGGTGGTGTGGTGACAAGATATGAGCAAGTAGAGGGTGGTGCGGTTACCTTCAAGAACGAGAGAGAAAATGCTACGGTGGTGGCAAGATCTGAGTAAGAGAGAGTGATGCAGCGACTACCCTAGAGAAGGTGGTGCGGTGGCCAAATTTTAGCAAGAGAGGCAGAGAGAGAGAGAGAGAGAGAGAGTTTCGGTTTAACCCTAACCTAAATGACCCTTTTTCCCCTAACTCGTCATTCAAGGGTAATTTGGTCATGAAAATTGTTATTTGTGCTGACATGGCCACTTCTGTTAAGAAACATTAACGATGCACTAACGGAATGTGAGTAAACTCACTGACATGGGGTTCCCTAGACGTTTTGAAAAGTTGTGGTGAGTTTAAGAGAAATACTGAAAACTCATGGTGAGTTTTAGACAATTGCCCTGTAATTAAAAAAAAAATAGTTTGACAAGTGTGAGAGGACCAAGAGGGCCCCACAAATTAAGAGTTGTGGACCCCATAGGGGAAGGGAAAGGATCTAGATCAAAGACCGGCTTTAGTCAGTGCAAGGCTCATTCGAACACCGCCGAATAGCCTTTACAGCCTTGCATCAGGGAACATCTCTGCACTTCTATGCTTTATTTCATGTTCCCAATGCAAGGCTATAAAAGGTGTTCGAATGGCTTTGCACTGACTGATTCCAGTTTCTCTAGACCCATCGACGTTTGGATTTCAGAGAGTTGGTCATTGACATATAACACTCATGTAATTTTTTCTTTTGGTAATAAGACAATTGTATTAAGAACAAAGAAGAGATTACAAAGAAGGTAGTGAAACCAACCAATTTGCTAGCCAAAGGGGTATAGCTTCAGTATATACACCTATTTCTAACAGCCCTTTCTTTGCAAAGTTGTGAACTAGCAAATTGTTCTCCCACCTATAGAAAGCAAAAGAGTAGTCCAAGTCTTTACATTCATCCAAAATATCTTTACAAAGAAAGAAAGCATCAAAAGCTTCCAAGGGATTCTTAGATATCAGAGCCTGTACTATGATTTTGTTGTCGCTTTCAACCACAAAGGACCCCTACGGCCTTTGCTAACCTAACACCTTAAAGGCAAGCATAAGCTTCTGCTTAAAGAGATGAAGCGGTTGTATTTTTATGAGTCCAATCACCTCAAAACCCACAAATGAATGTATCATTAGATAGAGATATTTGGAAAATCCAAACCCATTAATTAAAAACCCGTTTAGATTCCTGTAAAAACCTAGTTTGTCAAAAATCCAAACCAAGGAACTAAAACCCATTAGAATCCCCTACGTACCTGCATTTTATTTTCCATTTATGCTAGGATAGCCCTAGTATTTGGGTAATGCAGATCACACTTACATATAGAGTGTCTATTGAATGATTGTGAGAGAGGTAATTTCTTATTTGAAGCTATGCACGTAAGACAATTGTTTCGTCTTTATGTCCCAGACCTAAGATTACATAGATTTTGGAAATAAAAGTGGCATGAAGAATGCCCTGATTCTCAATGCGGTTTTGTATAGTTACATTTAGAAGGATGCCCTAATTCTCAATAAATTGTAAAATAAAAGCCATAAGTAATTTCAGTTCTTAACACTTCAAAATGGTTATTATGGTCAAAACATTTTATCATAGACTATTCTCTAAAAAAAAATATTGGTGATAACTATGAAGAATATAAACTAAACATGACAGGAAGTGAACCTTGAGAAGCTTGCTTGGTGGAAGCTAAACATGACAAGAGAGGAACCTTGAGAAACTTGCTAGGTGACATGTTTGTTGGCACATGTCATACTTTTGCCACATGCCAAGTTTATGAACACATGTCATACTTTTGGAGATGCAAGTTGCATACCCATGCCATGTCATCATATAAATAAATTGCATGTACATTTATAGTTGAATAGTTTTTTACAATGATTTTCTCACTAAATAAACATTAGAAAAAAGACTTTCCTACAAAAAATTTCTCAATAAGCAAACACAGTATGACTAACTAAGAAAATATTTTTTCATTTTCTCATCCCATCTTTTTTCAACCTATTTTCTCAACAATCAAACAGACCAATAAGCAATGATAAGCATAGAATGGAATTTGGGGCTTCTAAGGCCTTTATTGCTTATCCAACTAATAATGGATATTGAAGTGGAGAATAGATATCAAAAAAAGTCAAGTAAAGACACAATATCAATAAGAAGTTTTGAAGTTCCAACTAGTTTGATGACAAGCTTCAATAGCCATAAGAGTGGATTTTGAACCTGATTTAGTGTAAAACATTTGTAATCTCTTTCCAAAGCCGTAGGATTTAAGCTAAATGGATCCAAATAAGTGTTCCCATGGTTTGCAGTTAGATTTGGAATCAGAATCAGAATGGTCTATTCCCCCTACCTGTTTGGTTCAAACATGAATCGGAATCAAAATTAGAATGGGCCGAAATGGATTCTCACTCCCAAGGGAAGGGAGAGAATGACCATCCCCTCGAATGGGGGAATACCGTTCCATTAAGAATGGGAATTGGGTTCCAATTCCAAATTACTATTCTCGTGAACCAAACATGCCCTAAGTCTTTCAAAACTGAAAACGATTTTGGCGATGTTTGATACTAGTGTCGATTTCTTACCACATTAGAGCCACAACAATGATTCAAAAACCATTGATGAATCTTCTGTTTGGTTGGCCAATTTTTGAAAACCCGACAAGTCATTCAAAAACAATTATTAAAATTGGGCCAATTTCAGTCCTTTTATTTATACTGACAAACATTCTAATTGTTTGTCATAATTATATACATTTTGATTTATAAGCAAACTTTTTCTTCTTAACAGTTGTTTGTCAATCACTGTTAACCCAAGATGTTAAACCCCTAATTCTAATAGTTTTGGCTTGGGTTGGCTTCACGTCTATATCAAATGTATTTATGTATAAAAGGACATAGTTACCATGTTTTAATAAAATGTTGTCTTTAAATTCAATTTATTTTTGTCATACTTTTTTTAGTTCATGTGACTACACGACGTGGGGAAGCCCACTCCCATACCTAAACCCCTTGATCATTGTGGCAATGGAATTTGATCATGAATCTCGGCTATAACCCCCTAGAGACCTACATATATATATGCAGATACATATGTGAGCTCAAGGAAACTCATTTTCGGCTTAAGATAAAGAATCACCACTCATTTTTTTGGAGGAATCAGGTCGTCACATTAAATTTAGAAAACAAACATTTGTTTTGAAATATTGACAAATAGTGACTTCATTTGCCCATTCAAAAGGCATTATACCAAAGAGATGTTGAGTTCAATTGGATTGGGAAGGGGAAGGTGTTAGGCACCCCTCTCTATAAGTTGTAATGATAACCCAATTTTAAAAATTATTTAGGCTTAACTTCCAATAACTCTATCAAGAAATTTGTCAAGATTTTAAAACCTTGTAAAAAATGCTTCCAAATCCTTATAAACTTGATTTGAGGTGATGTTATTAAGAATCGAGTATTAATTTCCTTAAGACCCTCATATTTATTCCTCTTTACCCAAGTCTATAAGAAGTTGTGAATGCAACTTTTCCAAGTTTTTAAATCTTCAAGCAACCCATAACTAAAATAAGCAAATGAACTATTCAAATTTGATACTAGGTAATCTAAAAAGAACATAGGAAGCAAGAAAAAATAATGAGAGGGCTTACCTTTCGATTTTGACATTGACAAATAGTTTCCAACAACTGAATCATGATTAAATGGCATTTGAATGAGTCATTGAACTTATGAGATGCTTCTAGTTGATCTTCCAAATGAAATAGGAGAGGTATTTATGTTCCCTTAATGCCAATTGAAATTATGAAGTGCCTATGGGGGCATATGGATCTTTATGGGGCGAATTTGAAACCTAAGGGTTTGTTTGATTGTTGAGAAAGGAATGATAAAAGGGAATATTCCCGAATTATTCTTTCTATCTTGTGTTTGTTTACTGGTAAACAGTGTTTTGGGATGAGAAACAAGAGGGACACGGGATCCCAAAATTAAGTGAGCGGTGCGACCCCGGTGAGAAAAGAAAAAGCTAAGAAGATTTTTTGGGCAATTGCTTGAGGAGCTCTGAAGACCAACATTACCACCCTCGGTCCTCTTCTCTTCTTTGCAACTCTAGTGGCGAAGAAGCTGTTCAATGCAAAGGTGAACAAATAAGCAACCTGATCATCCATGCTAGGGAAAATAGCTCTGAGATGATTGAGCAGAGGCGTAGAATCGGCCGGCGAAGGAGACGATGACAAAGCAGCATAGATGGGCCTAGGGGGAGAGAATCGAATCGGAGAAGTAGAAGAGGAGCAACGGATTCTCTTAAAAGAAGAAACAAGGGTCGTTGTTGGCAGGTCCTCAAAGAAAGATCTCTTGCCGCACACTATGGTAGACATGTTGCTATAGTCTGCTCATCTTCTGAACTCGCAGCGAATCCTTCACAGTCGATGATCCCTCCCTCCTCTTCCTCCGACTTTTATTCTCAATCTTTGAATACCACGACGAAGACGATGACGATCGGGGAGGGTAGGGGGTGTTAGGGTTTCTGAGCAGCTGCTTCTTAACTCTTCTTCTTCGTTTGGTCCGTCGAGTTAAATGCGATTCAAAGCTTTTGATTCATTAGAATCAAAGTTTGGTTTCTCAACTTTTTCTTCTCTCCAGGTTTCGCTTTTGCTTTCGCCCTCTGTCTCTCTCTCCTTGAACGGATGCCTTCCGTACCTATAGGCGATAAACACCTAAGCAGTGCCTTGTCAGGGGTTAATTCGACTCGATAGTCAACTCAATACTGAGTTACTGAGAAACGTTTTAACTTGTCATCAATCTGGACTATTAGGTTTTGGTCAACCACATAAATTCAATTGATTGGACGGCTTCGATTGATTATGAATTTCAAGTAAATCTGGGTCTAATGCATAATGAGGAGAGATGGGTTTGGGCTTCTGGGCCCAAATTTGCCGCCTATCATTCTTTGTTTGGTGTAGATGCTAATACCTAATAGGGGTGTTTTTGTTCCGGTCCGGTCCAGATGGGCCGTGTAAGCCCAAATAAAGTATCATATATGGTTCGGTCCATTTTGGCGGTCTATACCATATTACCATATAATGAATACAAAAATTGTCTCATTTAAATTCATTGGTAATACAAATTTTGCATCTCAAGAATTAATGCAAAATTTGTCCCCACTCTCAATTAGTGGGGACATATCATCCTGCTACTTACCTAATTCTCAAACAAATAACCCTCTTATCTCCATTCTTTTTTTATTTGATGTCATCCTCCTGACCTCCATTTCCTATTTTATTTCCCACAAACAAATAAAATAAGAGCAAAATAAACTTGAATTTGCATTCAACCATTTACATTCGTTTGCATTTACACCACTGCAAACAAACTGAGCCTAAGGCTTAATTTGGAAGGAGTACAAATGTAAATATGTAGAGTGCAAAACCTTATATTTTGTCATCCCAACATTTGGGGGGGTGCAAGTTGTCATAAAAGTAAATTACATGCATTTTTATAGTTTAGCATGATTTTTCTCCTATAAATTTTCTTGCAAAACAAACATTAGAAAGTGGATTTTCTCACAAAAATTTTCTCAGCAAACAAACACATTATAACTAACTGAGAAAATAAATTTTCCTCTTCTCATCCCAACATTTCTCATCCCATCCTTTCTCAGTCCAATTTTTCTCAGCAATCAAACAGACCCTAAGGGTTCAACATTTGGTGATTTATTGTGAGAACAACGAAAATGATAACTCTTTAAAGTTGGAATGCTTCTATGAGATCTCTCCTCTCTTTTGGACTCAAATTGGGTCCCTTTTATAGAGACACAAGGGCAAGTTAAGTCTGAAGCTCGCCCAATAGCACGACAAGGGTTCCAATAAGACATTATTCATGCAAATGGTTAATGATTAAAATGAAAAATGTTTGTAGTCAACATTTCATTTTGGATGCAGTGTTTTCCTCGATTTGGGCTCAGTTTCAAGGGGGTGGTGCGTTCAAAAAGAGTGTAGGGTGTAGCTAATATGGCAAGCTTGAATTTTGGGATTCCAATGGCGTCGACAGAATGTAAATTGGAGTTAGTCATAAAGGATTTTTAGTCTTTTCCAAGTTTTAGGTGGGGTGCATTTTTTTTTTTTTTGGGGGGGGGGGGTGTCAACCGGAGGACTTAGCCCCATACTCTTGGAGTCTCAAATTGAGGCAAACAAATTGATGATGTAATCCAATGCATCAAAATGAAATCTTTCAAGTTTGATGATCAAATAGGTGAATTAAGGTGGTGTTTGCTACTTTGACCATTTATTGGATAAATTTTTGTACGGGATTTATCTTGAAAATGAGAAGAGTAATTGATAAATGTTTTTTACTGTTGTTTGACATCTAGGCATTGTTAGGCACCGCATATGTTGAACAGTAAGTAAACAATCAATAAGGTTTACTAAAATGAAATATTGGTTGATAGTGGGTCCAAAAAGGAAGTCTTGTGATGAAATTTGGTGGGTAGATATTTTTGAACGTATAGATTACGATGGAATGAATAGACTTTTTGATTAGAGGTATTGATTTAAGATTTGGTTGAGATTACCGTCCTAGCTTATAGTTGATTAACCAACGGGATAGCTTGAAAAGAAACATTGCTTGTTGTAAAAGGAAATAAAGGAATTTATGGCCGAAATTAGATGGGTAGATCATTTTAAGGTTTTTCAAACTCCATGGGTGGGGTTTGGTTATTTGAATTGTAGATTTTGATGTGATTTTGTTGTAAACATTGGATTGAAATTTTTTATGATCAAATGGTTAAACAATGGGACTTTTAGCTGAAATTTAGCATGCTGGCATAAGTTAAGATGTTGAATCATGTAAAAAATCAGATTTGGTAAAGAATTTGTTGATATTAGTCATTTTAGTTTTGTTCATCCAAGGTTGCATGAATTGAATATTGGCAATTTTATGGTTGATTATTATAATTTGAAGTTAAGATTTGATGGATAATCATACACTAATGTCTTCAAGGTGACGAATGTGTTGGATTTGATTTTACAAATAATAGCTTTAAATATTGCATTGATTGGACCTGTTAAAAGAAATATTGGTATGATGAATGATGGATTATTGGAGCTTGATTGTGAAATTTGATATACATTCAAGTTTTAATATCTTAAATATAGGGGTTGTGTCTAATTTGGAGGGTTTGGATGAGGTAGGCATGAAGTTGTAAGCACGTTCAATGAGCACTTGAAAATTTTTTTGACACCTATCCCTTAAAATACCCTCACGCCACCCTTGAAAAAGATTAATGCCCACTTTCGATAGTTGTCAAAATATTTATCAAGTGGTCACTTAACGTGCTTACTTTGATGTGCCTACTAGATCCGGTCCCTAATTTAGATATCAATGCCCATATAGTATCATATATTGACTTTTGCCGTTCTTGTTAATTGGGATTGTTGAAAATGATGTGATTTTGTTGGAAATTGAAGGTGAATTTTAGGCATTTTGGTGTTATGAATTTACGAGCATGGTTTGATCAAGTATTTGGCATGTGGACATTGCTGAAAAAGAAAAGGAATTTTAGAAATTTCAGATTTAGTTACCTTTCAAATTTTGGGGTCTTGAAAGTGGGGATAAAAATGTAGGACAACGGGATTAAGCAAAATTTGAGTATTGACAACATACATGCATACATATATAAATGCTTGCAACGAACAATGCAAAAATACATACATACATTTAATGATGCATAGTTGCATACATATATCTAAGGGTGAAAAGGAGCACCTAGGTAGGATTTGTTGCTCACACTTTTGTGTATCACTTGCCATGTAACAATCATGAATGAACACACTAGTGTTTTGTATGTGACGGGATCTGCTCCTCACAAATGGGCGCCTCACAGGCACATCCGCCGTGCATTAGGAACATCTCCCGTAAATAATAACTAATTAGTACGGGAGATGTTCCCAATGCATGATGAGATGTGTGTGTGAGGCACCTGTGAGATGCCATGTGTGAAGAACAGATCCAGTCTCGTTTTGTACACATGAAGCCAACATGCTAGTGCACAGGCGTGTTCACTTGTGAATTGTGATTGATTAGGTAGTAAGTCATACACAAGTAACACAATCGTGTGAGTAGTATATCCAGGCTTAGAAAAGGGTAGTTCATTTTTATTTTATTTTTTTCTGAACAATACAATACAAAAGGGGCTGTTTGTTCACGGCTGATTTTTCTTGAACCATGATAGGTGAGCATTGATTGTGTGCTTATTTTTATTTTTATTTTTTGGATTCATGGGCTACACAGGTCTGCACTGCAACAGATAGTCATTTTAGGCCCTAAATCAAAATTTCCCATGGAAGATTGTTTCAATGTGGTGAATAAATAAAATAATGGTCAAAATCACCCACATTATTTTTGTTTTTACAAAACTTGTTATTATGTTAATTTTAGTTCGGGATGATGTTATACTAGTGCACATTAGACTCAGTTTGGAAAGAGTACAAATATAAATATATGTATATTCCAAATGCTTACAAAATAATACAAAAATACAAGATTTTGCACTCTAAATATTTGATTTGTACTCTTTCCAAACTGAGCCCTAGGAACAGCAATAGATTTGTGTGAATCCTTTGGGAGGTCTGAGAAGATGGCCTATGATATCTAACATGTGATTCATGTCGTATGTGTTCCGTTAAAACACTACAGTCAGGTTTAAGTACAGAGTAGAACCATGCAGATTGAATAAAATCTATACATTGAAGGATTGCAGGTCCGTAACAAGTTCTAGTATTTGATTTTCTCCCCCCCCAGCAAAGACAGCTCAATCAGCTCAACACAAAAAGTTTATACCCACCATGGTTTCTCCATTAAGTCCTTTGAGAAGATGTAACGGAACCTTGTATTGTAAGGTAACCACTCTACAATCTGTGATGTTTTCCTCTTTGTTTTACAATCAGTGCATTTACGAATGGAATCATGGAGCTTCTTATCGACATTCAGGGAAACCCACTTGAGAAGATCATCTGAGGTGATGGAGGCCTCTTTAGCGAACCTATCTAGCAGTTTGGGTAGAAAGACATTTCTTGACTTCTTCACCATTACATTAGCTTGAAGAAACTCCTTCTTGGCTATTTCTAGCTCCTCCTTGATATTTTTTGCAGTGTAGACTTTTAACTGCAAGATGCAAAAGATGTTAGTACGAGAAACCCATTGGCTCAAGGCACTTGATTTTGCTAGGTGGGAGTAGGGATGCAAACGGATCATATCAGATTTGAATCAAGGTATATTCGAATAAGATCCAATACACTATAGATCCGATCTGATCTCATAAATACTGATTTGAATTTGAATCTGATGAGGATGTCGGATATCCGATTCCGAATCTGATCTGATTTCATTAAAAAGCTAATAAATTATTAAAAGGAAAAGAAAATATAACAGCTTAAATAATGAAAAACAAAAAAATACAAGTATTTCTACCATATATATACATGTTTTTTTTTATAAAAATTTTATAAAAATGTACAAAAATGCAATATAAAATAACATATTTATAAATAAATAAATGATCCGAAATAGGGATATCTGAATCCAACAAAATAGGACCAGACTTTGGATCAGATTGGATCATGATCCGATCCATTTGCACCCCTAGTGGCAAGGTAGCCAAGACTGGAAAACCACACAGGGTTCAAGAACAACAATAACAACAAAAGCAACTACATGGGGAACTCTGCACCATGCATATTACAATCTTGCAAAAGTTGAATTAGAGAGTTTTTCACTTTGGGAGCTGGTATATTTGACAATTCACAACCTGTGTGAATTCAACTCCTTATCAAAGAAAAAGAAAGATGGTGGTTATTCTGGCTATAGCTAAGCCATTATGAATTAATAACAAGAGGAACAGTTCTGTGGTAAGGTCCAAGTCAATCAAGATGACATTTTGGTAACCAATAACTACATGGTTAATCAGAGTTTTTTTTTTTTGAGTAATTATGCACTAATAATGCACACCCTATGTATCTACTGAAATTGCCTCCAATTGTGCCTTTTACACTCTGAATGGCATTAGTAGGATTCATTTGCACTTGGAGAACAATATAATCAAATTGAGATCAGATCATTTACATGATGCCCACAAAGAAATATGTAGCAAGCCCATCAGTAGGCAAGAAATGCTTCAACAAGGGGTTTTGGTAAATTCCATGGTATAGGTGTAATTACTGAAATCACCTTTACGTACTGGAAATTACCAAATTAGACTCCTAGTTGGGTTGTAACGGGACACCCCATGGACATCTGCAAAGAGGATATTAACTCAAAATTGGGCTAACTACATAAATACTTACACAAAACAATCGAATTTCAGCCGAGTTCAGAGTTATATTAGAAAACTGCAATGATACCAAATGGTCTTCAATCATTAAATGTCTTTTGAGTATGAATGAAGAGCTCTGCAGATTCTTTAGCTAGGTTAGATATTACTGGGGATTTTCTATCATGGAACAAACAAGGACTGGTAGCAGAGTTGTAATTTGATGATGTAGCTAAATTCTGTTTCTATTTATCATGCTATCCCTTTTCTGGATAATAGAGAGCTACTGCCTTATCATTAACAAAATTCCTATTATTATTCCTTATAATTTTTTTTTGGTTGTGATTCAGCCACAGTTTGATTATAAAGAAAACTGGTTAGAAACAACAAGTTACCACAGGATCTGAAGAAGCTCCAGTACAAAGGGCAAAGCAGATGAGTGGTTGAGAACATTGGAGGCCAAATCTTGAACTGAGGAGTTGCCTTTCTTCTCCAGATTTCTTCCTCATGGCAGTTGAAAGTATGGTCTCAAACCACTGCAAATAAATAAGAATAGATAAACATACATGACAATAAGAAAATTTAGCATGGTTCCCAGTTTCATTCACTACAAATGAATGTATAAAAATTTGGCATGGTTCAGAGGGGTTGGTTTAAGGCCCCGTCTACCCTCTGAACCAGGTCAGACTCCGAAACACCCCCTGTAGGGGTGTATCAGGAACTTTGAACCTTGGTTTTAATCACATAATGTTTTTTCCTAGCGTAAGTTTTGGGCATCCACACTTTTTTGGTTCAACTTGACTCTGGTGTCATTAAATAGGTTTTCCAATTTGGCAGTGTATCAATGATGAAATTCTGTTTTAAATACCTAAGTAATTAGATATAGGAGCCTTTTAGTTGCTTTTTATAATTCTAGAAATAAGTTGTAAGGGCTAGCCTACCCAGTGATTTCAATAAGAAGTATGTTGTAACTGAACTTCAGTGTTCGAATGTGGAATGAGAATCATGAATCAACCTGTAACTGTTAAGTACCAGAATGGTACAACCTCTCCTGTCTCTTGTCTCTTGGTTCCTATCTGTTTTTTGACTTCTCTTCTTTATTGTTAGTACAAATTATCAACATAATATTTTTATTATCTCCCCATTCAAATTATGAACTATTGCTATCCAGAAATTTCTGATCTTAATTCATATAGCTTTCCTCCATGCAATCCTGTGCAATATATGTAAAGTGCACTGAAGAGAATGAAGAATGAAGTTCAGGTGGATAGAATAAGAAGAATCATCATTACAGAAGAGAGCATGAAGGATCTTGATGTGCAAGTAAAGCTTAGAAGAGCTTGGAGTCTTCTTCCTACGGAGAGATGTAAGAACCAAGGAATATTTTCATATGGTTGGGAACAAAGAACTCTGGGATCAAGAACAGGCTTAAAGATAGTTGAGAGAATTATGTTATTTCTTTGGGAGGAAAAAGCCTTTAGTGGATGTCAATTGTAGTGGGGGTGAAAATATTGTTGATAATCTGCAAAATATATTTAATTGGGATAAATTGGAGGACACAGTTGTAAATGAAAAAGGAAAAGAGGGGCTAAGGAACTGAAACTAGATGAAGAGGGAGAAGACACAAAGGGAGTAAGTTGGTGATTAGTTATCTGCGCTTTTTTATATTGACGGCAAGGTTTGATGCCTTGACTTGGAAGCAAGGGTCCCGTTGGACGGCAGGCTGGCAGGGATTCTTCTTGCTTGGTATGGTTTTTCTTTGTTTGTAGAATGAATTGGGGGAGGAGGTATTAGTGATTGGGGGTCATTTTGATGTCTTATGTTTGATACCCTTCCTTGTTGAGGGTGTCAAGGTTCTTTTAGGATTCTTCTGTTCTGCATAGGCCTTTCTTGAAAGTGGGGGCTGTAGGTGTATTTTTTATTATTTCTCATGTCTTTTCCTTTCGCATACAGCTTGCACACATTTTCCCTTTTGCAATAAATGCATAATTGTGTTACTTGTAAGATAAATGCCATATAAAGCTATGTTGCAAAACATCACGAGTGAGATAATCATGCCCATATAATACTTTTTTAGTGAACCATATCCAGAAAAAGAGAACTCTTTTGTAGTTCACAGGATGATTTTGGTCAAAGATATCTTTTGGGAGATGGTTGTGAAATCGACAGTTCTGCCAAATAGTATGATTGTCAGGTAACTGAGAGAAAAATTTTCACCCATGAAGCATAATTAGATAACTTTTCCAAAGTGCATATGTATGTGTGTATGTATACAGGAGAATACTATCACTATGTGACATAGACATGGAGAATAGGTCAATACCCTGCCAATTCGAGGGGTACGGAAACTGAAAATAGATTGCTCTATGGCATCTGCACTAATTACATGGCCACCAATGCTGTAAGCAGCCTGCATGAAATCCATCAATGTTTTGATACAAGTGGTGAGATCCACATAAAATTATGATTGTTCATTCACTATGTATAAAATTAGACTGTTAAAACAAAATAAGGTCATGATACATGAAATTCATTAGTGCAATTTAATCCCAAATTGAAAATAAAAGAAAGAGGTTACCTTGTGAAACAAGGCCATCCTTCTCATTGAACCATGTGAAATCCCATATGCTAAATATGCCTACAAAGGTTATAAGAGAAACCATTATATAGATACAAAACACCATATACATATAAACATAGAGGGAGAAGGAGCGCTATTTCCAGTTACAAAATATTTACATGCATAACAAGAGAATTGTACACATTAATCCAAAATGCCATTTGGGCATTGCTTCCCATTTGATTCACATTGACCCTCTCCAGTTGTTCCACTAGAACCCTGAAATTGGCAAAAGTGAAAGAATATTAAAACTGGTATTCATGTAAGGGATAAAATAAAGAGAAAATCCAATGCAACCATCGGTAGGCCACAACTACGTTTTCATGACAACATATTGAACAGGAGTATATGCTGGGTGTGTGAAAATCACTGTTTGATGTATCCTATTCAGGATTTTGTAAGCCAAATAGTTATCATGACTAGATAGAAAGTATGCAAAAGTTTGTGTGAAATAGTTCACAGTATCTCATCAAACCATCAACAAGGTGGTGAGTTGTGATGATTTCACAAATTTTTTGGTGGATTTTTCAGATGCTGAGTTCCTTATTGCATGAATGCATTTACCAAATTGCTTTCACTGTGTCCTATTCTAATTTCTACCTAATGGGAACTTTGAACCACTAAAACAAAAAACTGGAAGATTGATATTCTATTATTTACTGCTTGCTTCTTTCAACCAAGAAACATCCTACCTATAGTTGTTGATAGGATAAGATGCATGAGAGAATTGATTCTTATCAGTTGATATCCAAGATATTTCTACCATGGATTTGCAAGACAAATCTCTGTCCTCCACAATACCACGTCTAGGGAGGACAACACTAGTTGATGATCTGGACAATAAAAGAGAATGGTTCTTTTCTGGCTTCATAGATGTCGTGCTTTGTATCCAGCAATATATTGCAGCCATACACCTGACCAGATCCTCAGATAATTTGCTTGGGCAGTGGTAGAGATGGTCCTTCAAGGTACGCGTTAAAGTTGTTCTCTCCATACCTGGTACCTTTTCATGAACCTGCATCAAATTGAGAAATGCATTTTGAGAGTTGAGATAGCTAAACTAGCTATTGTTTTGCATTCTAGAAGTACAATGCATGATTTATGGATCAGGTAGTTATGCATACTGTTGGAATAATGTTAAAATAACTTAGTTGCAGATGTTAGGGCCTGTTTGGCTAATTAAAGTGTTTTTTATTTCGTTTTTTTATTTCTGTTATGTCTGTTATTGTACTCAGGGGCATAAGGGTCTTTTCCCTTGTTATTTCTGTCGCCCTATATATAGTAAAATAAACACTGGCGCCGCCAGTACTGTTACATTTCAAACCTTCTCTCTTCTCTCCTCTCTTCTCTTCTCTTCTCTTCTCTTCTTCTTCTCTTCTCTTCTCTCCTCTTCCACTTATCTCTGGCCGGCTACACTGTCAAGATGGTATCAGACCGGAAATGCTGATTAAAAGAGAGCAGATCGATCAACACTACTGTCAAGAGAAGATCGATCAACCCAAAGAACAGATCGAACAGACTAGCAGAAAAGAAATCTGATTCTGGACTACAGAATAGCTACAACTGGTACAGTTCTCCCTATTTTTTCTCTTCTTTACTCTTCTTGGTCATGTGCCGAGTGAAAACCCTATGAATCTGGGGCGGCTGAATGCTGTCGAATTCTGGTAGGTGGGGACTGATAAAACTATACAGGTCTGAAATCTGCCGAATATTACCTCAGTTTTTGTCCAGAATTTGGTACTGTTTGTGCTCAATCTGGTTGGTAAACCCGAGTGTGTGGGTGTGAACTGAGTGGAGCATTGTTTTGTGGAGTAAGGAGGGGTCCTAAGTCCGGTGTTTGGGACTGATTAACTGCTTGACTATGTTGACTGAGAATTCTGCTACTTCAGAGATCTCAGGGAGCCACAATGGAGTGAGTGGGGGAATGGATATGAGCTTTCCCATGGCTGTCATTCCCTTTGATGTTCTGAATTACCTTGAGTGGTCTAGGGGGATAAAACTCTACATCATTGCTAGGGGGCGAATAGGATACATCAATGGGAGAGTAAAGGAACCGAAGTATGGAAGTGCTGAGCATGATAGGTGGAACCAAGAGAACAGTATGGTGATGTCTTGGCTCTTGGTTTCAATGCTACCACGTGTAAGGAAGACTTTTATGTGGGCTGAAACTGCTTGTGAGATATGGGAACAAGCGAAGTCCACTTATTCAGAACAGAGACACTATGCCAAGATATATCAACTACAAGATGAATCTTCTACTTGCAAGCAGGGGGAGAGGAGTCTCTCGATGTACTATTCTGATTTGACATCAATATGGAAAGAACTTGATCACTATCAGAATGTGAATTGGAAGTGTGATGAAGATGCAAAGGCCTCTAAGTCACTTGTATCACAGCAACGCGTGTTTGCCTTCCTCCTAGGGCTGAATTCGTCATATGAGTCCATCAGGGTACAGATCTTGGGTAGTAAAGACTTGCCATCAGTCCAGGAGGTGTATGCCTTGGTGCAGTCAGAAGAAAGCAGAAGAAGTGTGATGAATGGTGTAGAAGGGGAGTCAGTTGCCCTAGCGGTCCGGAGAAATTCAGATACAAATGTCGGAGGTGGCTTTAAAAGGGGTGACACTCAGAAAAAATCAGAAGATAAAAGCAAGCTTTGGTGCACTCACTGCCAGAAGACACGACACACTAAAGATACATGCTGGGATCTCCATGGAAAACCTAAATGGGCACAGGATTTGGGTAAGAAGTCGGCACCGGATCAGGGCAAGAAACCAGGCCAGCAGAATCAAAAAAGGTATAACTCAGCTAATATGGCATCGACAGAGACTAGTCCTTCCGTAACTCAGGAGAGACATCCCGGTTCTGACCCTAAGGAAGATATTATCAACTCCTTCCGTGAACATTTGGAATTGTATGGTAGGACTCTCCGCCAGGTGGATTCTGGGCCTACTCCTTCTACCTCATTTGTGTCTACATCAGGTAATGCCACAGCCTTCCATGTGTCATCTCATACTATTGATTCACCTTGGATTATTGACTCCGGAGCCTCAAATCACATGACCGGTAAGTCAAATTTGTTCCAGACATATAACCTTATCTCTGGGAGAGATAAGGTAAGACTGGCTGATGGTTCTTTTTCTACAATAGCTGGCCGAGGCACCATATCTCTCCCACTTGGCCTTACTCTTCCTAATGTCCTGCATGGTCTGAAATTACCTATTAATCTGTTGTCCATTAGTGGTATTACTCACTCTTTGAACTGCTCAGTCACCTTTTTTCCGTCTTCATGTGTGTTTCAGGATTTGACCTCGGGGAAGACGATTGGTAGAGGAAGCATGGTGGATGGTCTCTACGTGTTGGAGAATAATGCTGGTCTAGTGGCGACTGAGTCCACAAGTTCGTCAAGTGAGAGTCAGGCCTATTTATGGCATAGTCGTTTAGGTCATCTTTCTTTTGAGTCGTTAAAAGTTATGTTCCCAAAGTTGTTTGAGTCCTTGTCAGTGAGTCAGTTACAGTGTCAAACTTGTCAGTTGAGTAAGCATTGTAGAAGTTCTTTACCTCTAAGAAATAAAAGATCTGAATTTCCATTTCATATTGTTTATTCTGATGTTTGGGGCCCTGTTACTCTACCTACTGCGGCTGGCTATAAGTATTTTGTTACTTTGATTGATGATTATTCTCGATACACTTGGGTTTACCCTATGCGATTTCGAGATGAAGTGCCACAAATTGTGAAAGATTTTCAACGCATGGTGTTCACTCAGTTCCAAACGGAAATTCATATTTTCCAGTCGGACAATGCAAAGGAATATTTCCATAATGATCTCACGAAGTTCTTTGCTTCGAGTGGGTCACTTCAGCGAAGCTTTTGTGCCAGGACACCCCAACAAAATGGTGTGGCTGAACGAAAAAACCGTCACCTTCTCGAAGTTGCTCGTGGCTTGCTGATTCATATGAATGTGCCAAAACAGTTTTGGATGGATGCAGTATTGTGTGCGACATATATCATCAATCGCATGCCCTCTCGGCTACTAGAGTATAAGGCCCCACATCAGCTCTTGTTCCCTACAGCCCCGCTGTCCACCATTCCGATGCGTGTTTTTGGGTGTCGTTGTTTTGTCCACAACCTGTCACCTACTCGTGGTAAACTTGACCCTCGGGCTATTCCTTGTGTTTTTCTCGGTTACCCTTCATCTCAAAAGGGGTATCGTTGCTATGATCCCATTGCCCGCAAGTACTATGTTTCCATTGATGTCTCATTCTTTGAGAGTCAACCGTTCTTCTCAGTTTCTCCTCAGGGGGAGAGTAGGGTTGAGGAGAAACAGGCGACGACTCAGATTCAACTACTACCTCCTTTACCTGATCCTCCTCCATTCCGGGTTTTTCATCGTCGCCATAAGAGCTAGCAGAGTTCAAGAGCCGTGGAGCCGGACACTATGCAACCAACATCATCGGATTCACCCGAGGCAGATCCGTCTCATCAGCCAGGTACACTTGCTCCCATTGCTCCTTTAAATGTTGATTCACCTGTCCCCAATGATCTTAATATTCCTATTGCTAAGAGAAAGGGTGTTAGATCTTGTACCACTAATCATCCTATCTCTAACTTTGTGTCCTATGAGCATGTTTCACCTTCGTACCGTGCCTTTCTCTCTTCTGTGGATAGTGTCTCCATCCCTAAGACCATGGCAGAAGCTTTGTCAAAACCTAATGGACAGATGCAATGCAGGAAGAAATTGATGCCTTACACAAAAATGGTACGTGGGAGTTGGTAGATCTTCCTGAGGGGAAGGAACCAGTGGGGTGCAAGTGGGTGTTCATAGTGAAACACAAAGCTGATGGAACTGTTGAAAGGTACAAGGCTAGACTGGTAGCAAGAGGCTTCACACAGGTATATGGAGTGGACTATGCAGAGACTTTTGCTCCAGTAGCGAAGATGAACTCCATCCAGATTCTCCTTTCCTTAGCAGCAAATCTTGACTGGGATCTTCACCAATTGGACATCAAGAATGCCTTCTTGAATGGTGACTTGGAAGAGGAGGTGTACATGACCCAACCCCCAGGGTTCTGTGCCAAAGGCAGTGAACAAAAGGTGTGCAGGTTAAAAAAGTCCCTATATGGGTTGAAACAATCACCTCGGGCTTGGTTTAGTAAGTTCCATTTAGCAGTCCAACAGATGGGATTCAAACAATGCCAGTCAGATCATACCCTGTTTGTAAAAAGAGGTGAAGGTAAAATTGCAGCTCTTATTGTGTATGTGGATGACATAGTGATCACAGGAGATTGGGAGGCTGAAATCCAGAGACTAAAAAAATTCTTAGCCACTAAATTTGAGGTGAAGGATCTAGGCCCCTTACGATACTTTCTTGGAATTGAAGTTGCCCGCTCTCACAAGGGCATCTTTATTTCCCAACGGAAGTATATACTAGATCTACTAGAAGATACAGGCAAGTTGGGGGTAAAACCATCTGATTCACCTATTGAACCTAATCACCATCTGGGAGACAGTTAGGGAGAGTTTTTGAAAGATGTAAAGATGTTCCAGAGACTCGTGGGGAGACTTTTGTATTTGTCTATGACCAGGCCGGATATTGCCTATGCAGTGGGTGTCCTTAGTCAATTCATGCACAGCCCGAGGACAACTCACTTTGAGACTGTAGAGAGGATCTTGAGATATCTCAAGAAGTTTCCTGGAGCTGGTTTGATGTTCCAGAAACACAGTCACTTAAAAGTGGAAGTATATACTGATGCAGATTGGGCAGGAGCAGTCAATGACCGAAAGTCTACCAGTGGTTATTGTGCCTTTGTAGGAGGAAACCTTGTCACATGGAGAAGCAAAAAACAAAGTGTGGTGGCTAGATCCAGTGCTGAAGCAGAGTATAGAGCGATGGCTCATGGGGTTGCAGAAATCATGTGGATAAGAAATTTGTTAGGTGAACTGGGTTTCGCAGTAAGCAATCCTACGTCACTCTACTGTGACAATAAAACTGCCATCAATATTGCTGCTAATCCAGTTTTGCATGATAGGACGAAACACATTGAAGTGGGCAAGCATTTTATCAGAGAGAAACTTGAAAGTGGAGAAGTGTGCACACCATATGTCAGCTCGGAAGAGCAACTTGCAGATATCTTCACCAAAGGTCTTCATCATGTGCGGCACAAAGATTTGTGTGACAAGTTGGGCATGATTGACATCTATGCTCCAACTTGAGGGGGAGTGTTGGAATAATGTTAAAATAACTTAGTTGCAGATGTTAGGGCCTGTTTGGCTAATTAAAGTGTTTTTTTATTTCTGTTATGTCTGTTATTGTACTAAGGGGCACAAGGGTCTTTTCCCTTGTTATTTCTGTCGCCCTATATATAGTAAAATAAACACTGGCGCCGCCAGTACTGTTACATTGCAAACCTTTTCTCTTCTCTCCTCTCTTCTCTTCTCTTCTTCTTCTCTTCTCTTCTCTCCTCTTCCACTTATCTCTGGCCGGCTACACTGTCAAGACATACATCTGTAAACTAGTATTTTATTCATGTGAAGGACGTGCAAGTTTTTTCTTTATGATATTGACGAGCAGATACTTATATTAGTTTTTCATTTAAGAGTAAACAAGAAGAAAAATCTTTGATCCTTTGGTATGGGTAGAAGAATTCAATTTAAGTACAGACTATAGTAGACATCAATTCCTCTTCTGCAAGCAAAAAATGCAGAAAGAAGAAGAACAGAGTCTCAAAATTTTGAATGAATCAATAATTTTCAGACTCTTAACATGAGTACAACATTAGTATTTCTTCCAAATACTAATGTTGAAGGGCTAGGGATGTTAGGATTATCAAATTTCTATGACTTATTTTATAGCTACCAAGAATTGATGCATAGATTGAATCGTGCTAATCCTTCTACTGGGACCAACATTGGGTAATGGACATTTAATTATTATACTGATGATAGGTGCAAATGCCATCTATACTATACAATTTTCTTTTTCTTCATTTTTCATTATTTTGCTTTTCTGGTTTTTGGCTGTCCATGGTTTCACCCTTTCATTCAAATTTCATGCAATTCACAATTGGATCCATATTTTAGCTGAAACTAAACAGTAGTTCCTGTAATTTCTTGATTTTTATTAGAAAAAAACTTTCCTGAAATAAATTGAATGGTAAAATTGAATTACATAATTTCTCTTTATAAACTGACCAAATAAATATGACTCCAGCAGTTGATGATCCATTCTCTGGTCTTCTTTCTCTTATTAAATACTACCTACAATTTTCAAAGTAAAAAATTCTTTTTGTTTTAGGAGAAATTTTCTTATTCATATTACTCTTTATTTTTAATTGTATATATACATTATATTCTATACATAATAATTTTTATTTTTACTAACATTTATATTTAATAGCCATCTAACTTTTATGTCATACTATGTATTATTTATTAATCAATGAAATTATGATAAAAATATTTATTTAAGAATAAAAAGATTAAGTCTGAACTTTCATACGAAATGTTAGAAAAAAAATAGTTTAGGGTTCTGGACTCAGAAATAACTGAGATTTCAATGACTTAAAAGCTATGGCATGCAATCAGAAACATTTTTTTTTCAGAAGTTGAAATTTAAATGGAAGATTTATTTTCTAAAACATTCTTGTTAAAATGATCTCCTGACTATCTGAAACAGAGAGTACTTTTCCGAGCAAAACTGAACTGTTGAAATCATAAAGGGAGGAAAGAACACTCAGCTATTACTGTAAAGCTTAAATGTTAGCAGAAGAAATGGCCATTACAAAGAATATTATATTCAAGTAAATAAATCATCAGACAAACATTACACATAATTATAATATAGTAGTTAAAATTCAAAAGAAAAAGGATCTCAAAGACAAATTTGCTATAAGAATAAGAAAGAAAAACTAGATAGTTCTAACAGGTGATTTAGAATGTATATCTCATACCTTAATGGGATCTGCATAATTGTTCTTGACATGAATGTCAGTTTTCCCATTCAGAAGTGAAGCATGTCTAGACTTTGAATGCAACAGCACGTTCTTTTTCCTGGATTCCTTTATAGAAGCCAGAACTTGGAAAGGTTGCAATGGAAACTTTTTCGTTGAGGAGCAAAATGCACTTGAGATTACGCTTGGGTGTTTTCTTACTTCATTCTTTGGGTGGGCAGGAGATGTAATGCCTGAGCTTTGACCAGAAGGTGCACCGCTAATACAATGATCAAATATGCTTCTGTAGAGAGATAGAACATGCTGTTCACGGTTTGCAACCTCTTCTTCAAGTAACTCTATTTCAGCTATCAACTCTTTTGTCTGAAAAGAAGGGTAAGAAAGAAAAAGAAGAGGTAGTAAAGGAAAAAGAATTGCCATGGTGCACATTTGAAAGTGTATACTCTATGATTAGTATTAACAATAAGTAATCCTGAATATAGCCATTGTAAGGAAGAAAACAAAACAGGTGGTAAAGGCAACAAAATAGCCATAGCATACATTTGACAACATACAACCTATAGTTAGTGTTATTATTAATCCTGAGAACATCCATGGTACACCATAGTAAAGGGAAGCCCAGTGCACAAGTCTCTCATAAATGCAGGGTCTGGAGAAGGACAGATGTACACAGCCTTACCCCTGCACATACAGAGAGGCTGTTTCCAAGATTTGAATCCTGGTCACCCAGGTCGCAATGGAGCAACCCAACCATTGCGCCAAGGCCAACCCTCTATCCATGGTACACCATAGTAATAACATATAATTTGTGTGAACAATCCAAAGAGTTCCTATGAGTGGAAAAAATCTCTATTGGAGAAGAGTAGGTGTGGGTATGGATGAGAGTTGGTTACGGTTCTGGTATCACAGTAACTGGTGTTAGATGACAAAAATTATTTAATTAGACACTAAAGAAACTTTTCTTCTCACAAGTTTTCCCAATGACAAAATTTTAACAAATAGAACGATAAGCTTGAAATTTAAAATTTTGGGACTTGACCAGAATTTTACTTCATTGACAGCCTCAGGCTTGTATACTTCTATGTATTATCTGAAGCTGGATTTAAATATCCATCCTGTACCAATTTTTTCCCTTGTTTACAAAAGGACATAATTCGTTTACATCAAGAAGTGATAAATATCTTCAAGTCCTTTAAGACAAAACATGCAATATTATTATAGTAGGATCTGTATGCTCCTAACATGGTCTTCGATAATCAAGTATTGTGTTCAATTACCAACCTGCTTGTCCATCCACTGTTTGCATGGACCTTATTGAGAAAGCTTCACCATATCAGTTTTAGAATGTTGGGTTTTTGTTCCTCGAGTTTTGAGTGCATGTAAGGAGGTCCATGTGGGTAATTTCCACTTTGGGAACTATCATAGTGCGTTATGTTGTACATGTTCTCTGGACAGGATATGTATACAATTAGCCTAAGCTGTTCCATCCAGCCTATGTTATCAAGAGGGCTTTAATAATCCATATAGATTGGATCATATTATGCTTGAATTTAAAGGGTGATGGATCTCAAGTCACTTGTGTGGAGACACAAAAGCAAATATGTGGGTGCTTGTTAGAGAACAAGTTTATTGAACTTGACCCATTAATAGAATAGTTACATGGAATCTTGTGTTAATAACTGCTTCTTTCATCACATTTGTGTAGATGATCCCTAGACCTAAGGCATCATGGATGCCTTGTGTACGAGCCTCTATCGTTTGATGGTGCAATCACTAATACCCTAATCAAGGGATTTAAGCGTGCACATACTGGCTAAGGTGACTTGCACATGGAGGCATGTGAATGCACAAAATAGAATCCATCACCCTCCATGAGGAGGGAGAATGTCCTATGCAACTGAGATTGATGTGAATCATGAAGTCCTTGGCCAAGGTAGTATGGTCTATAGAAAGGGTTCCAAGTGTCACCATATGAATCATCATCAGTTCAATGGGACATATGATTGAGCTAGTAGGGTTTGACATGTTCACCATGACCCTTTGATCTTTTGGGATATTGTGTGATAGAAGGATCTGACTACATGGTAACTGTAGATGGAAAGGTTCAATCCATCAGTTCAAACTATTAGGGTGGTCATGATATATTATTGCTAGGTGTCACTCATGATTAGTAGAACCCCTGTGAATAACGGTGGATTGTTTAGAAACAAGCGATAACTAAAAGTTTTAATTCAATTCAGATGGAAGGAGTTCCATCTAAAATGCCAAATTAGTTCAGCATTAATTGCCACTACTTAAATAGTGTTGAACCTAAGAGGTCACACACAATAAGGGGTAAAAACAGTCAACGTAATAGGGACAGGTGTAATCACTAAAAAGAATTTTAGTGGAGGGACCTAATTGTAATTATCCACAACTTAAGAGTTAAGTTTTGCTAATTGTACTTAGGACCAAGCTCTATATAAGCTTGCATGGGGCGGTCTTAGGGTTTAAGAGAGAACACAAGAGAGTCTTAAGAACTAGTAGATTGCTAGCACAATCAAGAAAGGTGCCACCCCCCTTTACATTCTTCCTTTTCTCCTTCTTCCAATGTAAGGCCATAGGAAAAAACCTCCCAGGATTTTTGACAGTGATATTGAATTCGATCCAAGAGGTATGTTTATAATTTTTATTATATCGGATTTGTACAACACCATGGGCGTGATCTTGGTAAAATCAAGATTCTGAATTTTATATTTCTGCTGTGAATTAATTAAAGAAACCACTAGAATCTTTTCAGGCGGGCCATGAAAACCATATGGGTCATTGAAACCTATCTGGTTTTCAACGGTTCCGTCAGGTTTTGATCAATTTGACCAGTTTTCTAGACAAGGTATTAAAAAACCAAATGGCCTCTGGTTCCTGAGTCTCATGGTCTCACTGGACATCCAGTCCGAGTCTCACAACATTGAACCATTGAGCTGACACCCCAGACGATGATGACCGGATTGGGTTTTGGAATAATGACATGCCAATGAGTACAAAATGTTTAGTCTCAAACCCTCTTATGGTGCCACATGGATTTGGAGTCTTTCCTAAGAAAATTTCAATCCTAAAGGATCAATGCACTTAAATTTCACATAAATGGGGTCATATTTATTTGTTAATGTTACGAAATTATAGTCTGTAAATATGTAGTATTAGCCCAATTAGGAATAGCTTGATTATAGGAATTATTCTTTCTTTGATTTTCTTCCTATTTAGTATCTACAAGGCTGTATGATTTTCTTCCTTTTTTGTATCTGCAAGGCTATATGATTTTCTTCCTTTTTTGTATCTGCAAGGCTGTATGATTTTCTTCCTTTTTAGTATCTACAAGGCTGTATGATTTTCTTCCTTTTTTGTATCTGCAAATTTATTTGTTAATGTTACGAAATTATAGACTGTAAATATGTAGTATTAGCCCAATTAGGAATAGCTTGATTATAGGAATTATTCTTTCTTTGATTTTCTTCCTATTTAGTATCTACAAGGCTGTATGATTTTCTTCCTTTTTTGTATCTGCAAGGCTATATGATTTTCTTCCTTTTTTGTATCTGCAAGGCTGTATGATTTTCTTCCTTTTTAGTATCTACAAGGTTGTATATATATGTACTACTTTCTCAATAGAAAGACATCAATTTCTTCTAATTCTTGTTCTATCACATGGCATCAGAGCTGGAGACACCAATTCCAGTCTAAAACTAATTTCTGGTTTTCTTCCCTCTGCTGCCCAAGTGAGCAGCTTTGAATTCTTTACGTTGCCCAAGTGAGCAGCAGCTGTGATCTCTAGGCCGCCCCTACCAGTGGAAGCGGAATCCCAGATCGGCCTACCCACCTTCACCCATCTCTTCTTCACTTCGATCGGGAGAGGGCTTTCAAGTCTGCAACAGGTCAGAGAGTAGCACAGCAGCCTCGGTGTTACTCCTGTGGTGTTTGTTTGCCCATCAGGAAAGTCTTTCTTCTCTGTTCTTTTTATACAGTTGATATTTCGGTGCTGCCAGTTGTGGTTTCTTGCTGTTTGGGTGTTGCATCTGCTGCCGATTCTGTTTTATTGGCTTTGCTGGTTGTTAAAAGTTTATTTTCCTGTGTTTATGATGGCGGTTGAACAAAAGAACTTGGCTATGCCTAGTGTTATCCCCATTCTGTTTAAGATCACTGAACAAAAACTAAACGGAACTAATTATTTAGACTGGAGTAAGACTGTTTGTTTGTATTTACGGAGTATCTCTAAGGACAACCATCTGACTAAGGACCCTCCTACTGATGAGACCCGCACTGAATGGCTAAGGATTGACGCTCAATTGTTTTTGCAAATCTGCAATTCTATTGAGAATGAGTACGTCGGTCATGTCTCTCACTGTGAGTTTGTAAAAGAACTAATGGAATATTTGGCTTTTCTGTTCTCTGGTAAAGAAAATATTTCCCGTATTTTTGATGTTTGCAAGACATTTTATCAGGCTGAACAACAGGATCAGTCTCTTCAGACCTATTTCATGAATTTCAAGCGCACTTATGAAGAATTGAACGCCTTGTTACCCTTCAGTACTGATATCAAAGTTCAGCAGACTCAACGTGAACAGATGGCTATTATGAGTTTTCTGGCTGGCCTTAATCCTCAATTTGATGGTGCTAAGTCACAGATTTTGTCTAATCCTGAGATTACCTCTTTAAAAGGGGTCTTTACTAGGGTCCTTCGTACAGATACTGGTTCCCATACCTCACTTGTACAACAACCTAGTGCACTTGTCAGTCAGAATAGTGGATCAACTGGCCGGTCTCGTTCTTAGAATAGTAGCAGAGGTGGCAGTAATAGGGGTTGGAATGCTGGAACTCAGGCCACAGGGGGAGTAGTTTGCTACTATTGTCATGAACCAGGACACACTAAAAGGACTTGCCAGAAATTGCTAAAGAAAAACCAGAAGTCTTCTGGGTCTCAGTCAACTCATGTTGTAACTACGAGTGATGCTCCTCATCCATCGTCAAATCAGACCATTACAATTTCTGCAGATGAGTATGCGAAATTTACCCAGTATCAAGAGGCATTAAAGAACTCCTCTTAGTCCATCACGCCCTTGCTGAGTCAAGTAAAACCAATACATGTCTTCTTTCTTCTTCCTCTTAGTGGGTTATTGATTTTGGTGCAACAGATCATATGACAAGTAATCCTAGTCTCTTTTCCACTTTCCAATCACACACTTTTCCTTCTTCAGTCACCTTAGCAGATGGTTCTATTTCTTCTGTCCTTGGTTCTGACACTATCAATCCCACACCAACACTTTCTTTGTCATCTATATTGAGTTTACCAAAATTTTCTTTTAATTTGGTATCTATTGGCAAACTCACTCGTACTCTTAACTGTTGTATCTCATTCTTCCCTGATCATTGTCTATTTCAGGATCTTATGACGAAGAGGATTATTGGTAAAGGACGAGAATCAGAAGGTCTGTACATTTTGGATACCTAGGAACCTCAGACCATTGCCTGTTCCAGTACTTTATCTCCTTTTGAAGCTCATTGTCGGTTGGGGCATCCATCTTTACCTTTGTTAAAGAAGTTATCTCCTCAGTTTCATGATGTATCTTCTTTAGATTGTGAGTCTTGTCAGTTTGCAAAACATCATCGTCTATCATCTGTTTCTCGAGTTAATAAAAGGGCTAGTCATGCTTTTGAGTTAGTACATTCAGATGTTTGGGGACCTTGTCCTATTATGTCTAAGACTGGATTTCGATATTTTGTTACCTTTGTGGATGATTTTTCTCGTATGACTTGGCTTTATTTAATGAAATCTTGTTCTGAGTTGCTTTCACATTTTAAAACCTTTTGTGCTGAAATAAAAACCCAGTTTGATGTGTCTGTACAAACATTGCGAAGTGATAATGCCAAAGAATATTTCTCTGATTCCTTCCAGACTTACATGACTCAGAATGGAATTCTCCATCAATCATCTTGTGTTGATACTCCATCTCAAAATGGAGTGGCTGAGAGAAAAAATAGACATCTTCTTGAAACTGCCAGAGCTCTTTTATTTCAAACACATGTTCCTAAATAGTTTTGGGCTGATGTTGTTTCTACAGCGTGTTTTTTGATTAATCGCATGCCTTCCACTGTTCTAAATGATCAGATCCCTTATAAGATTCTATTTCCTAATAAATCTGTGTTTCCTATTGAACTTCGTATCTTTGGATGTTCTTGTTTTGCTCGTGATGTTCGTCCGCAGGTTTCCAAATTGGACCCCAAGTCATTAAAATGTGTCTTCCTGGGATACTCTTGTCTCCAAAAAGGGTACAGGTGTTTTTCTACTCTCTTGAACAGGTACCTTGTGTCAGCTGATGTTACATTCCATGAACATCTTCCTTTCTTTACTGCTCCATCTACACCTGTGTGTCCACAAGAGGATGATGATCTACTAGTGTATCATGTCACCGGTCCAGACGATAGTGTTGTTCCAATACCCCCACCACCACCTTCTCAACCAAAACTACCTATTACTCAAGTCTATTCTCGACGACCTAATCCTCCTGTGACAAGTCCGGCACCGATCTCTTCTTCGTCATCAGATCCAATGCCCAGTGATATTGATCTACCTATTGCTCTTCGGAAAGGTAAACATCAATGTACTTATCCAATTTCCTCTTATGTTACCTATGATCGTTTGTTCTCTACTTCTTGTTCGTTTGTTGCCTTTCTTGATTCTGTAGGGATTCCCAAAACTGTTCACCAGGCTTTATCCCATCCTGGGTGGCGTGATGCCATGCTTGAGGAAATGAATGCCTTGACTGAGAATGGTACTTGGGATCTGGTCGATTTACCTGCTGGTAAGAAAGCGGTTGGATGGAAGTGGGTCTTTGTAGTCAAATTTAATTCTGATGGATCAGTGGCTCGCCTGGTGGCCAAAGGCTATGCACAGACATATGGAGTGGACTATTCTGATACTTTCTCCCCTGTGGCAAAATTGACTTCAGTTCGATTATTTATTTCTCTGGCAGCTACATATGATTGGCCACTTTACCAACTTGATATTAAAAATGCTTTCCTGCATGGAGTTCTTCAGGAGGAGGTTTATATGGAGCAACCACTTGGGTTTGTTGCTCAGGGGGAGTCTGGGAAAGTTTGTCGTCTTCAAAAATCACTGTATGGACTAAAACAGAGTCCTCGAGCTTGGTTTGGAAAATTCAGTCAGGCAGTAGAGAGGTTTGGGATGAGGAAGTGCAAATCTGACCATACTGCTTTCTATAAGCAGTCCACATTTGGCATCATTCTACTTGTTGTATATGTAGACGATATTGTTATCACTGGGAGTGACACGAAGGGAATCTCATCCTTGAAATCCTTCTTGCAGAGCCAGTTCAATACTAAAGATTTGGGGCACCTAAAATACTTCTTGGGGATTGAGGTGGCAAGGAGTAAGAGAGGCATTTTCCTGTCTCAGAGGAAGTATGTTTTGGACCTGTTAACAGAAACTGGGAAACTGGGAGTCAAACCATACAATACTCCAATGCTTCTTAACCAGCAACTCACAAAGGATGGAGATGCTTTTGATGATCCTGAACGATATAGAAGATTAGTTGGAAAGTTGAACTATCTCACAGTGACTCGTCCAGACATTGCTGACTCAGTTAGTATTGTAAGTCAATTTATGTCCTCTCCTACAGTGCATCATTGGGCAACCTTAGAACAAATCTTGTGTTACTTGAAAGGAGCTCCTGGACGGGGGATACTGTATCGGAATCATGGTCACAATAACATTGAGTGTTTTTCTGATGCGGACTGGGCAAGTTCCAAGATTGTTCGAAGGTCCACTACTGGCTATTGTGTTTTCGTTGGTGGTAATCTGGTTTCGTGGAAGAGTAAGAAGCAAAATGTGGTGTCGCGATCTAGTGTAGAATCTGAGTATAGAGCAATGGCACAAGCTTTGTGTGAGGTTATGTGGGTTTCTCAACTCTTAATTGAGGTCGGTCTTAAAGTCTTAGTTCCAGCGAAGCTATGGTGCGATAATCAAGTTGCGATTCATATTGCTTCGAATCCAGTTTTTCATGAACGAACTAAACATATCGAGATAGACTGTCATTTCGTTCGTGACAAAATTCAACAAAACTTGATCTCTACAACATATGTAAAGACTGGAGAGCAGTTAGGAGATATCTTTACAAAAGCTCTTAATGGAGCTCGAATTTCTTATATTTGTAACAAGCTGGGCATGATTGGCATCTATGCTCCATCTTGAGGGGGAGTGTTACGAAATTATAGGCTGTAAATATGTAGTATTAGCTCAATTAGGAATATTTTGATTATAGGAATTATTCTTTCTTTGATTTTCTTCCTATTTAGTATCTACAAGGCTGTATGATTTTCTTCCTTTTTTGTATCTGCAAGGCTATATGATTTTCTTCCTTTTTTGTATCTGCAAGGCTGTATGATTTTCTTCCATTTTAGTATCTACAAGGTTGTATATATATGTACTACTTTCTCAATAGAAAGACATCAATTTCTTCTAATTCTTGTTCTATCACAATTAACAAATTCATTTATGTTTAGTGTCTAATTAAGGATCTCTTGATGGATTAATCATTACAATAATAGAGGCCAGTCTCACTTCTCATGAGCTTTCAATAAGTTGTAATTCCCTTTCTAAGATGTAAGATGAGACACCATTTATTTCAATTCTTTATTATGATGAAGTTCAAAAAATAATCCTCTGTATGTAAATTATTTGGCTGGTTTTATCTAGCCATAGGTTTAATTTGAAAGCTGCCAACCAGATGTATTGGCAACTAATTTATTGCCTATTTGTTCATTTTCTAAGTGTTTTTGACATTTTAAATGATAAAGAGGGAATAAAATATTTCGACATCAAATATCAGTTACTTAGAAGTTGGATTATGGGGGGTGATGATGCTCCTATTGAACTGTACCTGTCAGTACACATGCGTATGTGTATGGAATTTCGTATATGAAAATGTGCTTGCACTTGCACTTGCAGATCATCAATAAAGTGAACGTGAGACATTTCCTTTATGCTGAATAGAAACTGTAGATATACAAACATGGGATCTAAACTTTCTACTGTGCTATGTTCTTTTTCTGATTTAATAACCTTCTTTGATCCATTAATGATCAGAAAATAATTTAGAAGTAAGAATTTTAGCAATTGGATTAGTACTTTAGTTGGACCATGGTTTTAACCGTAGGAATTCCCAAAGGTAATTATGTTAAAATGACAATCCAAATTTGGAATGGAACATAATGATCATTAAAAATACGTTTTTTTTTTTAAATATTGCAATAGGTCATTAGAACATTATCAATGGTGCCTTTACAGTATTTATTGATGGCAAGTATTTGCATTGATTTTATTTAAATATCATCATCATCATCACCCAATCCTTACCCCAACTATATGGGGTCGGCTACATGAATCCTGTTTCCACCAATCAGTTCTGATTTTTATTTAAATAACATATCTTCTTGAATTCACAATTGCTAACCTTTTTGCAATCCATTCATTTGTGCTGGAAATCTTGCAAAATCTACTTCCTTTTGGTACCAATAATTTTTTTTCGTATTTCCATGTACATGCCGGTATTCATGTAAAAATCTATGGGTGTAAAGTTTGCACCCTTGAGTAATAGCAAGTGTGATGGTCACTGGAACCTAAGGGATTCCTGCAATCAAATGCATTATTATGTAATAACATTGCATGTGGGCAAAGTTTTCTCTTAGACACAGTGCCTTAAGTAATTTCAGTTACTTGAATTCTTTTCTTATTTATATTTCCTATAATTAGCCTTTTTTCATATGGTCAATGAATGAGAAGCAAGAACTTTCATGTTTTGCAGGATTTATTTTGATTGGTTTATATTATTCTGAAGGATTTAGAAAAAAAAGAACATGCTGTTGCTAAAAATAGTATATCATTAGAAAACATGAATAGTCACCTTTCACTCAACTCAGATTCTTTGATATTTCAGTTTTTAAGTAATACCTGAGCAGCAAAGTGCCTGTGTCCAGGAGATAATGTACTAGAAGCTCGGCCCATTGATCTCTCAAGCATAATTCGCATAGACTTCTCTTGCTGCAAACGCAGTTGTAGCTGTTCAATCTGTAAGGTCATGCATCATTTATTTCAGAATGTACCGGTATTGTACAAATTTGTGGTACAGTTGAAATTATATGACAAATAATTTAACGAAAGCATAGATACTGCATTTAAACTTAAAAAAATGATGATATGATAAAAGAAGTTATTGGGTTTAATACAGTAGATGAAGGAAATCATTGGTCCTAGATATAGTTGAAAGTAATATGGTATTCAAATATGTTGAAATATTCAGCAGTTTTTTGTTTCCTTTTTATTTATCATTATTAGTTAGTGTTACTGGGCCGAAGGCCCATTAGCTTATGTTACTTTTAAAGTCTGTTTTAATGTTATTAGCAGCAGCCGCCCTATTAAGGGCATATTAGTCATTGTAATGTATTTTATTTGGTAAGTATATAAGACAATGAGTGGGGCGGCCAGATCATTATCGGCTTCTCCCATCTCTTTTTATCTTTCTCCTCTTCTCTTTTCTTCTCTTCAAGAAACTCCTTTCTTTCTCTCTTTCTACCACTACTATCAAATCGGGTTGCAGATCTGAGTTTTCTACTAGATAGCTATCAATTGTGAACAAGATTGTAATAAAACTTGTACATAATATGTTACTCTCTTATTGTTCTATTGTATTAACATGCTTAAGTTATATATTCTTGAAGAAAACTGAAGAGAGGAGAGCTTGAGAGTTCGGCAATGAGGGTTTGAGAATGAGAGTTTCGAACCTACTCTTTCTCAGCACCCTAACACTATTTTATTAAGATAGATTTGAATAATTACAAGGAGGCACTTAATGGGCAAGAATTTACAAAGAACTTAATATAGACAGAATGGGCCCAGAATAAGGCCCATTACAGAAAAACATAAATAACAAGAAAGAATAAACAGCCTATGGGCCATTCGGCCCATCTTCTCTACACTCCCCCTCAAGCTGAGAATAGATGTCAATCATGCCAAGCTTGCTGGTATCATGCTGAAGTTTTGCCTTGGGAATGCCTTTGGTGAGAAAATCTACCAACTGTCCTTCAGATGTGATGAAAGGAAGACACACTTCACCCGAAGAGACCCTTTCCCTAATGAAGTGTCGATCAACTTCAATATGCTTGGTTCTATCATGTTGCACTGGGTTGTGAGCAATGTTGATGGCAGCCTGATTATCACAGTACAACATCATTGGCTTGTCATATTCAACCCCAAGTTCTTCCATCAATGATTTTAGCCATAATAATTCAGAAACTCCATGTGCCATGGCCCTGTATTCTGCCTCAGCAAAAGACCGAGCAACAACCGATTGTTTCTTGCTTCTCCAAGAAACAACATTACCAGCCACCAAGCTGCAATACCCAGAAGTAGATCTTCTGTCATCAATGTTTCGGGCCCGGTCAGCATCGGTGTAGGCTTTAAGTTTCATATGACCATGCTTGGCAAACAGAATACCCTTTCCTGGGGAGCCATTCAAATAACATAGGATTCTCTCTGCTGCTGCCATATGAATGTCTCGGGGAGCATGCATGAATTGGCTAATGCAACTGACTGCATATGCAATATCTGGCCGAGTCATGCATAGGTACAAAAGTTTCCCAAAAAGTCTCTGAAAGATTCCTTTGTCTTCTAACAATGTCCCTTCTGAGGCTGAGAGTTTATGACTCATATCAATAGGAGTTGCAACTGGTCTAGCACCCATCTTTCCAGTTTCAGAGAGCAAGTCAAGAACATACTTCCTTTGGGAGATAAGAATCCTATCCTTGGATCGAGCCACTTCTATGCCAAGAAAGTATCTCAATTCCCCCAAATCTTTAATTTCAAACTCTGTATGGAGAAAAGATTTTAGATCATGAATTCCTGAAACATCATTACCAGTCACTACAATATCATCTACATACACAATGAGGTATACTGCCAGAGGTCCACTCCTCTTCACAAAAAGAGTATGATCGGACTGTGTCTGCACATAACCAAAGTTAACAAGTGCTTAATCTCTCAAACCATGCTCTAGGGGACTGTTTTAGTCCATAAAGAGATTTCTTCAGCCTGCATACCTTCCCTTTCATATCAGTTCCATACATCCCTGGAGGAAGATACATATAAACCTCCTCATGTAATTCACCATTCAGAAATGCATTCTTCACATCCAATTGATAAAGGGGCCAGCCAAAGTGAGCAGCTAAAGATAGAAGAACCCTCACAGATGTCATCTTGGCAACAGATGCAAAGGTCTCCAAATAATCAATCCCATATGTCTGTGTATAGCCTTTTGCAACCAGCCTGGCCTTGTACCTTTCAATGGTGCCATCAGCTCGGTATTTGATAGTAAAGACCCACTTGCAACCGACTGGATCCTTCCCTTCAGGCAAATCGACCACTTCCTATGTGTCATTCTTGTGTAAGGCATCGATTTCAGATCTCGTAGCATCCCTCCATTCTGGAATCTTAAGACCTTCTGACACAGACCTGGGAATAGGGTTAGAAGCAACAAAAGAGAGATAGGCAAAGTATGAAGGTGAAAGCAAACTGTAAGAAAGGTGCTTGGAAATGCAGTGTGCAGTGCACTTCCGTTTTCCTTTCCTAACAGCAATGGGAATATCAAGGTCAGGGAATGATGACTCCAAAGGTGCTGAAACAGTACCTGTTGTCTCTTCTGTGACTGGAAGTGTATGAGGCTCATGTATTGTAGGAGAAACAACTTGCACATTTCTACATCTTTGCCTTTGATACACCTTGGGATTGAGGATAGGACGAGGAGGTAAAGAGGGAAGAACACTGGGACAGGGAGAATGGAATGAATGATCCACCCTTGATACATTTGAAGGAGAAGCAGACACATCAAGAGACTCAACAGGGACAGGAAGAGGAAGAGCAAACACCTGTGACAAATCCTCCCCCTGTGGACAATGTCCTTCTGGAGAGGAACCATGAAAGGGGGAAAGCTCATCAAAGGTGACATCCATTGAGACATACCGAGTGCCAGTCTTTGGATCAAAACAACAATAACCCTTTTGTGTGGGAGAATAACCAAGGAAGATACACTTTTGAGTTTTGGGTTCAAATTTATGCCTTTGGACACTTGGAACATGTACATAACAGGTGCAGCCAAAGACACGAATAGGAACAGGAAAAAGGTCATTGTCCGGATGAAGGAGATTGAAGGGAGACTTATACCCCAAAACCCTGGATGGCATACAGTTTATAAGGTAGGTAGCAGTAAGAACATCATCACCCCAAAACCTTGTAGGAACATGTGAGGCAAATAAGATATTTCTTGCAACTTCAACAGTATAACTATTTTTCCTCTCAGCAACCCCATTCTGTTCTGGGGTCCTAGCACATGAGCTTTGATGAATAACCCCCATGTCAGAGAGATAGCAGGATAGGTTCTTCTCAAAGTATTCTTTTGCATTGTCAGATCTGAAGATTTTAATCCTGGTATCAAATTGGGTTAGAACAAATTCATGGAATTGTCTTACAAGTCTTGGAACTTCATCACGGGATTTCATCAGGAATATCAAAGTGAACCGAGAAAAGTCATCAATAAACAGGATAAAATATTTGTAGCCACCCATGGAGGGTAAGTGGTAAGGCCCCCACACATCAGAGTGCACAAAAGGAAAAGAAGATCTTTTATTGCTCAAAGGATAATTGTTTCTACAATGCTTTGACAATTCACAAGACTCACAATGAAGACTGGACAAACTAATTCCCTTAAACAGTTCAGGGATAGATGACTCAAGGCAGAAAAAGACAGATGACCAAAACGACAATGACACAACATAATCCAACTAACAGACTCTGAAGAAATAGATCCGAGAGCAACATTCCCAAGATGATCAGTGCATTGTCCCGGAGTATCAAGCAGGTATATTCCGTTCGCCTCATGGCCACTCCCAATCACCTTCTGAGACTCCAGATCCTGAAAAACACAGTAGGAAGGAAAAAATGTTACACAACAGTTTAGTGACTTGGTTAAACTATTTACAAACAACAAATTTGTATTTAGTTTAGGTACATGAAGGGCACAAGGTAGGAACAAGGAATCCGTAGCCTTGATGGTTCCCTTACCAGAGATAGGGGCAAGTGAACCATCAGCTAAAGTGATTTTATCATGTCCAGGAAGCAAGTCATATGAAACAAACAAGGTAGAAAGATTGGTTATATGGTCAGAAGCACCTGGGTCAATAATCCAAGGGATCTTGAGATTACCTGAAGTGGTAGCATGATTGGCAGAAGCCCTTATACCTGAATGAGCAAATGCAGAAGAAGCAGAATTTCCTGAAGGTTTGGAAGGAGAAATCACATCACCCAGCTGACTGATCATTTTCCCAAACTTTTCATATTCTTCTCTCATGGCTGCCAACTGTGCAGAAGCAGGCATCTCTTCACTATCTGGCCCGGCAGCTACATTTGCACTTCCTGATCTTTTACTATCATGTTTTTTCTGAAACCGAATGGGAACAAGATTAGGATGTATTTTCCAACACTTGTCTTTGGTGTGCTTCGGCTTCTTGTAGTATTCACATATAACTTCTTTCTTTCCTATGCCACCAGAAGTTCCAGCATTCCCTTTAGGTTTAACCCCCATATTGGCAAAGTGATCACTAATATCAGCCCCTTGAACCTGGACAACCCTTCTGCTCTTTTCACTACTCACCAATGCATAAGCTTGTGACAATGAGACACACTCCTTGGAAAGAATATTCTGTTTTGTGATGTCATATTCTGGGTTTAGTCCAGTTAAGAACTCAAATACCCTGTTCCTTTCAACCAATTTTCTGTAGGTCTCTACATCATTGGTGGTGTCCCAAGTTACAGCTTCTATTAGGTCAATCTCTTGCCATAGAGACTTCAGGGTTGAGAAATATACAACTAGAGGCTTCTCCCCTTGCCTTAAATTCTTACATCACTTCTCAATTTATATGCTCGGGCCACATTGAGTTTTTGGGAATAGGTTTCTGCAACACTGTCCTTTGCTGAATTCATCCATAGGTAGTGTTGGCTAATTTGTGGCTGCATTGAGTTCACAAGCCACCCAATGACAGTGTAATTTTCTTGCATCCACTTCTCGTAGGATGGATCATCTTCTGGGGGAGCCTTCTTACTCCCGGAAATGAACCCCCACTTTCCTCTACTACTACATAAATCTTTACTGATTGTGACCATGCCAGATAATTAGTTCCATCTAGTTTAACTGTGGTCACAGTCAATAAGGAATCACTTGGAGTCCCCTGAACCAGTCCATATTCAGCACCACTTTTGTTTTCAAACTCTGAGGAGTACATCATGAAAACACTTCAAATATGATTTCAGATGACTTCTACAAGTATACTGAATGAGGACGAGCAAGAACTGAGTTCAGCCGACCACAAGAAGGCAATACACTGAGTTCAGCCTTCAAGAAGTAATCAGAAACTTTTAGGCACTGTGCACTCAGCCGAAGTACCTTTTCAAATCTGGACTTCAAGGTAACCACCAAAGAAATAGCCAAGAAGAGTAAATACCAATTGGTATTGTTGAAAAGGCCTTTTTACAAACACAGTGTGGGCAATAGAGACAACCCCACTGTCAAGAAAAGAAAAAAGGCCTCAAGAACAGTTCGTACAGCCCCCCAAAAACAGCCAAATATAAGTAACAATCCACAGCCTTGTTACAAGGATGTTTCGGCAGTTTTGACAGTCCAAGAAGGAGTGAAAACAGCCCAGAAATTTCTGGGTTAAACCAGATTCAGTGGCAGCCGAAGGTAGTACAGAACAACCAGAAATTTTCGGACACTTCAACAGTCCAAACACATCAGAAAATAACCCAGAAATCTGAGCACAACTTACAGTTTCGAGCTTCAAACCAGAACCGAGTTGTTCCCCTTCCTTTTTTTTCTTTGATTCTTCCTAGTCACCGAACCACTTCTCCAAGAGATTCCAGTCTTGGGCACTTCCAATGACCTCCAAGAATCAGGCAACACGAGTCTAAGCTTCCAGCCCTAGAATATTGAGGTTCAGGCCTACTCTGATACCATGAAGAAAACTGAAGAGAGGAGAGCTTGAGAGTTCGGCAATGAGGGTTTGAGAATGAGAGTTTCGAACCTACTCTCTCTCAGCACCCTAACATTATTTTATTAAGATAGATTTGAATAATGACAAGGAGGCCCTTAGTTGGGCAAGAATTTACAAAGAACTTAATATAGACAGGATGGGCCTAGAATAAGGCCCATTATAGAAAAATATAAATAACAAGAAAGAATAAACAGCCTATGGGCCATTCGGCCCATCTTCTCTGTGAAAATTTGAGAGAAAAAAATGAATTGATTGTATTATCTTGGAAGGAGCATATACACAACTTTATATAGAATTACAGAGCTAATTTACAGGGTGATAAAATAGGAAACTAACTTTTCCTAAAAAACTAATTTCTATATCAGTGAGATTCTCCAATTAATAATATCCCATGATTCTAGGAAATTAAGTTTCCTAAACTGATGGACCTAAAATTATGGAGAATCAATCAGAGAGTCAATCTTCTACTTTCCAACACTCCCCCTCAAGTTGGTGAATATGCATCTTTCATTCCCAGCTTGGAGATAAGTCCTTGGAATGCCACACTACAAAGCCCTTTTGTCAGCACATCTGCCAGTTGACCATTCGTTGAGACGTATGAAGTGCAAATTAATCCGCTATCCAACTTTTCCTTTATGAAATGCCTATCTATCTCAATGTGCTTTGTCCTGTCATGTTGGACGGAATTGTGAGCAATGCTAATAGCTGACTTGTTGTCACAGAATAATCTCATTGGACCTTCCCATCCATAGTAATTCACATACTCCCTGAGCCATTGCCCTGAATTCTGCCTCCGCACTTGATCTAGCTACCACATTATGCTTCTTACTCCTTCATGTCACAAGATTTCCTCCAAGGAACGTACAGTAACCTGTAGTGGACCGCCTATCCATGGGAGAGCCTGCATAATTTGCATCGGTGTATGCCTCTAGGGTTAATCCAGTGTTTCTTTTAAACAAGATTCCTTTGCCAGGATTAGCCTTTAGGTAATGTAGTATCCTATAGACCGCTTGTAGGTGAACCTCTTTCGGGTTGTGCATAAACTGGCTAGCCACGCTCACGGCATATGCTATGTCTGGCCTTGTGTGGGCAAGATATATAAGTTTTCCTACTAATCTTTGGTACATTTCCCTATTCACGGCTGGATCTTCATTTGCTTCTCTCAATTTGTGATTTGGCTCAATCGGTGTGGAGGATGGTTTGCATGCTAACTTTCCTGTCTCTCTTAAAAGATCTGTTACATATTTCTGTTGTGAGATAAAGATGCCTTCTCTGGAATGAGCTACTTCAATCCCTAGAAAATACTTCAATCTCCCAAGTTCTTTTATTTCGAATTCTCTGACTAGGCATCTTCTTAAGGCTTCCTTCTCCTTTTCATCATTTCCTGTCACAATTATGTCATCGACATATACCAGAAGAGCCGTGACTCCCCCTGCATCCGAATGCTTTATAAAGAGTGTATGATCTCCCTGACTTTGTTTGTATCCGATGGCAAGCATAACTTTAGTAAATCTTCCAAACCACGCCCTAGGTGATTGCTTGAGACCATATAGTGCTTTCTTCAACCTGCAAACTTTATTTCCTTTTAGATTTCCTTTGAAGCCCGGAGAAATATCCATGTATATCTCCTCCTCTAAATTACCGTGAAGAAAAGCATTCTTTACATCAAATTGCTCCAAGTACCAGTCGAAGTTAGCTGCTAGTGACAACAAAATTCTTACCGTATTCATCTTAGCCACTGGAGCGAATGTCTCCTGATAGTCAACACCATAGGTTTGTGTATATCCTTTTGCCACGAGTCTTGCCTTGTATCTTTCTAGAGAGCCGTCTGACTTGTACTTTACTGTGAAAACCCACTTGCAGCCCACGGGTTTCTTTCCTGGTGGTAGGTCAACAATTTCCCATGTTTGATTCTTATCTAGAGCCTGCATCTCTTCTCTCATAGCATCTTTCCATTTCTCATCAGATAATGCCTCAGATAAAGTATTAGGAATATGAATGGTGTTTAGACTAACTAGGAAACTCCTATGTGATGGTGAGAATTTTTTAAAGGACACAAAATTTTCTAAGGGATATAAGGGATGTTTAGTGCATTCTCTTGTGCCTTTCCTAAGGGCAATAGGAAGATCTTGGTCAGATGCTAATTCAGAAGAAATTTCTGGAACTGTATTTACCTCATTCTCAGGATTAGGAGTTGAATCTTGAACCTGCACAAGATTAGGATCCTGGTTTCTTCTTCTTGAATATACCTACAATCTCATAGAGTCACAAAGTTCATCATTCTCTGTCATGGGTCTGGTATGAATGGGTGAAGAAGCTGGTTTGGTTTGAGGTGGTTCGATAGGTGCAGATACGGATTGAACTGGTATAGATGTTGAGTTTGGGTGTTGAGAAACTGTAGGTAGACCAAGCGGGAACAAATCTCTGTCCTTATCTTAAATGAATGACAAGGACTCCCCCTGAAGATAAGGTTGAGTGAAATATGGTGTTTTTTCTTCAAAAGTGACATCAATAGAGACAGAATTTTTTAGTAGGTGGGTGGTAACACTTATAACCCTTTTGGGTGGACGAATAACCCACAAAAATTCACTTGACGGCTCTTGGATCTAACTTCCCTCTATTATGGGTATGAACATGGACAAAAGTAGTGCATCCAAAGATTCTTGGGGTGAGATTATTTGTTGTACGTAGATCGGGATAAAATTGAGAAAGTGTTTCCATTGGTGTTTTAAATCCCAACACCCTCGAAGGTAATCGATTTATAATGTATGCGGCTGTAAGCACAACTTCCCCCCAATAGGTTTTTGGAACATGTTGGTGGAAAAGTAAGGCTCGGGTTGCAGCTAGTAGATGACCATTCTTCCTTTCTGCTACTCCGTTTTGTTGTGGAGTATTAATGCAGGAGGATTCATGGATAATCCCTTCTTTTTGAAAATATGGGGATAAAGTTTGGTTGAAATAATCCCGTGCATTATCCAATCTAAATCTTTTGATTCTGACCCCAAACTGATTTTGGATCATGTTATGGAAATTTGGGAGTATACTACTTACATCTGATTTAGATTTAAGAAGAAAGATCCAAGAGACCCTAGTGCAATCATCAATAAAAGAGACGAACCATCGTGAGCCAGACACATTTAGAACTGTGGAGGGTCCCCATATATCACTATGGATCAAAAAGAATGGGACTGAACTTCTCTTGTTACTGATTGGAAAGGGCACACACTTGTGTTTTGCAAATTCACACACATCACAATGAAAATATTCAACACTCAATCCTTTAAACAAGGAGGGAAACATAGTTTTCAGAATTCCAAAGGATGGATGTCCTAGTCTAAAGTGATGAAGCCAAATGGTGTCTTTGTTGGATGATGAAAGGAATGACAGAGATAACTTATCCTGGACAATATTTGATTTGCATGATTCTTCAAGATAGTAGAGTCCATTCTTCTCCTTAGCAAGTCCAATCCTCTTCTCTGAATCCTGGTCCTGAAATATACAGTAAGAAGGATAGAAAAGCACATTACAGTTCATGTCATGGGTGAGTTTTTGGATGGATATCAAGTTAGTGGACAATTTTGGAACATGAAGGACACTTTTTAGTGTAAGTGATGGATTAATATGGATATCCCCAAGGCCAGCTACGGTAGTAAGGGAACCGTCTGCAATGGCTATTTTCAATTGCTTAGGCAGGGGGTATAAGTGCTAAAATGTAGTGAGGAGTGAGTCATGTGATCTGTGGCTCCTGAGTCAATAACCCATAAATCCCTAATAGGTTCATCTGAGACATTTAGTCCGTGAGGAATAGAAAACTTACCTGAGATTGCAAGAGAGCCTGCACCACTAGGTTTCTCCAATGATCCTAGAAGCCTCCTTAACTTTTCGATCTCCTCCTTATTGAACTCGGTCTTGTCTGGAGGATTTTCTTGGCTCGGCTGATTTGTGGTGAAGTTAGCTTGACTTTGACTCTTCTGTTGTCCTCCTCTGTAGCCCCATTCCCTATTCGATGGTTTACCATTCAGCTTCCAACACTTCTCTTTGGTGTGCCTTGGTTTCTTGCAATAGGTACACCAAAGAGACTCCTTGTTGTCCCGTGCAGAGGACAGTTGAAAAACAGCCCACTTGATGTGTGGAACTGTTTGAGATTAGATGCAAACCAGAAAAGAGAACAAACAAGAGAAGTAGAGAAGAAAGAGCTGGCGGCAATGAGTGTTAGAGAGTAAGAGGTTCAAACATTACCTCTCTCTAACACTCTAAACATCTTATTAATAAGTTAATCTTTGACAAATTACAGAGAGGCCCTTGAGAGAGCAGGAAAATACAAAAAACAGAATAATACAGAGTATGGGCCCAGAATAAGGCCCACAACAGAGAGAAACATAACATAACATAACATAACATGAACTAACTGTCTATGGGCCATTCGGCCCATCTTCTCTACACTCCCCCTCAAGCTGAGCATAGATGTTAATCATGCCCAGCTTGCCAGTGTCATGTTGAAGCCTTGCCTTGGAAATGCCCTTGGTGAGAAAATCTGCCAGTTGTCCGTCAGAAGTAATGAATGGAAGACACACTTCACCGGAGGAGACTCTTTCACGAATAAAGTGTCTATCAACCTCAATATGTTTGGTTCTATCATGTTGTACCGGGTTGTGAGCAATGTTGATGGCAGCCTGATTATCACAGTACAACATCATGGGTTTGTCATGATCTACCCCAAATTCTTCCATTAATGACCTTAACCACAACAATTCCGAGACTCCATGTGCCATGGCTCTATATTCTGCTTCGGCGGAGGATCGAGCCACAACTGTTTGTTTCTTACTCCTCCAAGAGACAACATTACCAGCCACCAGACTGCAATACCCTGAAGTAGATCTTCTATCATCAATATTTCCAGCCCAATCAGCATCCGTATAGGCTTCGAGTTTCAGATGACCATGTTTGGCAAATAGAATTCCTTTTCCTGGAGAGCCTTTCAGATAGCACAAAATCCGTTCTGCTGCTGCCATATGGGTATCTCTAGGAGCATGCATGAACTGGCTAATGCAACTGACAGCATACGCAATATCTGGCCGAGTCATGCACAGGTACAAAAGCTTCCCAAGAAGTCTCTGAAAGATCCCTTTGTCTTCCAACAAAGTTCCATCCGAAGCTGAAAGTTTGTGACTCATATCAAGAGGAGTTGCAGCTGGTCTTGCACCCAATTTTCCAGTTTCAGACAACAAATCAAGGACATATTTCCTCTGGGAAATAAGAATGCCATCCCTGGATCTGGCAACTTCTATGCCAAGGAAATATCTCAACTCCCCCAGATCCTTAATCTCAAATTCTGTACGGAGGAAAGACTTAAGGCCCAGAATGCCTGAGACATCATCACCAGTCACTATAATGTCATCAACATACACAATGAGATACACTGCTAGAGACCCACTTTTCTTCACAAAAAGAGTATGATCTGACTGTGTCTGAACATAGCCGAATTTAACAAGTGCAGCTCTAAATCTCTCAAACCAGGCTCTAGGAGATTGTTTGAGGCCATAAAGAGATTTCTTCAGTTTACATACCTTTCCTTGCATATTTTTCCCATACATTCCTGGAGGAAGACACATGTAGACCTCCTCATGTAAGTCACCATTCAGAAATGCATTCTTTACATCTAACTGATAGAGAGGCCAATCAAAGTGAGCTGCCAGAGATAAAAGAACCCTTACAGATGTCATCTTAGCAATAGGGGCAAAAGTCTCCAGATAGTCAATCCCATATGTCTGTGTGTAGCCCTTTGCAACAAGTCTGGCCTTGTACCTCTCAATAGTCCCATCTGCCCTGTATTTAATGGTAAAAACCCACTTGCATCCAACTGGATCCTTCCCTTCAGGCAAATCCACCACCTCCCAAGTACCATTTTCATGTAGAGCATCCATTTCTGCCTGCATGGCATCTCTCCATGCTGGAATCCCAAGAGCTTCTGATACAGACCTAGGAATGTGGTTAGAAGCAACTGAAGAGAGGTAGGCACAATATGAAGGGGAAAGTAGGTCATAAGAAAGGTGTTTGGAAATGCAGTGTGCAGTACACTTCCGCTTTCCTTTCCTAACAGCAATGGGGACATCAAGATCTGGGAAGGGGGATTCCAAGGGAGCTGAAGCAGTACCTGGTATCTCATCTGTGATTGGGAGGGTATGAGCCTCATCTGTTGTAAGGGAAACCACTTGCTCATTCCTGGATCTCTGCCTCTGATACACTTTGGGATTATGGGTAGGACGAGGAGGTAAAGAAATAGGAGCACTAGGACAAGAGGAATGGAGTGGCTGATCCTCCTTCGATTCATTTTGTGAGGATACAGATTTGTCAGGAGACTGAACTGGGACAGGAAGGGGAAGAGCAAAAACTTGTGACAGACTCTCCCCCTGTTGACAATGTCCTTCCTGAGGGGAACCATAAAAAGGAGAAGGTTCATCAAAGGTAACATCCATAGAGACATGTCCGGTGCCAGTCTTTGGATCAAAACAACAATAACCCTTTTGTGTGGGGGAGTAACCGAGGAAGATGCATTTGTGGGCTTTTGGTTCAAACTTGTGTCTCTGCACACTTGGAATGTGAACATAACAGGTAGAACCAAACACACGAAGAGGAATTGGGAAGAGATCCTTATCTGGATGAAGAAGACTGAAGGGGGATTTAAACCCTAAAACTCTGGATGGCATACGGTTTATGAGATAGGTAGCAGTAAGTACAGCATCACCCCAAAATCTTGTGGGAACATGTGAGGCAAATAAAAGGCTCCTTGCAACTTCAACAATATGTCTATTTTTTCTCTCAGCAACTCCATTTTGTTCAGGGATTCTAACACAGGAGCTTTGGTGAATAACCCCCATGTCAGAGAGATACAAGGATAGGCTCTTCTCAAAATACTCTTTTGCATTGTCAGATCTGAAAACCTTAATTCTGGTACCAAATTGAGTCAAAATAAGCTCATGAAATTGCCTCACAAGTCTCGGGACTTCATCTCGGGATTTCATTAAGTATATCCAAGTGAATCTAGAAAAGTCATCAATAAACAGGATAAAGTATTTGTAGCCCCCCATAGAGGATAAGTGGTAAGGCCCCCACACATCAGAGTGTACAATATGAAAAAGAAAAGAGGATCTTTTATTGCTCACAGGGTAATTTTTTCTACAATGCTTTGACAACTGACATGACTCACAACTGAGACTGGACACACTGACTCCCTTAAACAGTTTAGGAAGCAAATGACTTAAAGCAGAAAAAGGTAAATGACCCAACCGACAATGACTCAACATAATTTGACTGACAGACTCTGAAGAAGTAGAACCGAAAGCAGCATTCTTGGGATGATCAAAGCATTGGCCAGGGGTGTCGAGCAAGTATATTCCATTCGCTTCATGGCCACTCCCAATCACCTTCCGAGACTTCAGGTCCTGAAACACACAGTGAGAAGGGAAAAAGGTTACACAACAATTCAATGACTTGGTCAAGCTACTTACAGATAACAAGTTGGTATTTAACTTTGGTACATGAAGAGTGGAAGATAAAGGTAAAGAGTCTGTAGGCTTGACAGTTCCCTTGCTAGAAATGGGGGCAAGAGAACCATCCGCTAAGGTGATTTTGTCACGACCAGGAAGCAAATCATATGACACAAACAAAGTGGAAAGGTTGGTCATGTGATCAGAAGCACCTGAGTCAATGATCCAAGGGGTCTTGGGATTACCTGAGGTAGATGCATGGTTAGCAGAAGCCCTTATACCTGAGTGAGCAAATGCAGTGGTGGCTGGACTTCCAGAAGGGTTGGATGATGAAGTTACACCTTCAAGCTGGCTGATCATCCTTCCAAACTTCTCATAATCAGCTTTCATGGCTGCCAATTGTGCACTTGCAGACTCAAACTCTGTATCTGTACTTGTGGCTGTATGTGCACTTCCTGTCTTTCTACTGTCATTCTTCTTCTGGAATCGGATAGGGACAAGACTGGGATGCAATTTCCAGCACTTGTCCTTAGTGTGTTTCGGCTTCTTGCAATATTCACACACTACCTCCTTCTTTCCTGTGCCACTGAGGGCTCCTGTAACCCCTTTGGGTTTGATTCCCATATTTGCAAAATGATCATTGATACTGACCCCTTGAACCTGCACTTGCCTCCTGCTTTCTTCACTGCTGACCAAGGCATATGCTTGAGACAATGAAACATCTTCCTTGGACAAGATGTTTTGCTTTGTAATGTCATATTCAGAATTCAGTCCTGTCAAGAACTCAAAGACCCTATTCCTTTCAACCAATTTCCTATATGTTTCAGCATCCTTAAGGGTATCCCATGTCACGGCCTCTATCAAATCAATCTCTTGCCATATAGATTTTAGGGCTGAGAAGTATGCTGCAAGTGACTTCTCCCCCTGTCTTAGGTTCTTCACATCACTTCTTAGTTTGTAAGCTCTGGCAACATTCAACTTCTGGGAGTAAGTTTCTGCAACACTATCCCAGATTTCTTTAGCCGAGTTCATCCACAGGTAATGTTGGCTAATCTGTGGCTGCATTGAGTTCACAAGCCACCCAATCACTGTGTAATTCTCCTGCACCCATTTCTCATAAGAGGGATCCTCCTCTGGGGGAGCTTTCTTGCTCCCAGAGATAAACCCCCACTTTCCTCTACTGCAAATATGAATTTTTACGGATTGTGACCAGGCCAAATAATTGGTTCCATCCAGTTTAACTGTAGTTACAGCCAACAAGGAATCAGTTGTAGTTCCCAAATTATGTCCATATTCAGCAGTGCTCTTGTTCTCAATTTCTGAGAAGTCCATTATGTAACAACTTCAATTAGGGTTTCGGCAGGCCCTTAAAAGTGATCTGATTTCAAGGAACTCAGATTGAGTTGAACAATAGCAAACACAACAACACACAAAACTCAGTTCAGAACTGACAGCCGTGAGAACCAAGTTCGGTGGCAGCACTTTCAAAGAGGAGAAACCTTGATTCAGCCTTCAAGAAAAAGTAGTAGGCCTCCAAACAATATGTATTCTTGGTTCCCAACAATAATTTCCCAAGGAGAACAAAGAAAAACAGTCCACAGTACCTAAGAGGACTTTTTACAAACACTATGTATGCAACAGTCAACACTTCACTGTTAACAAGCAGAAATCACTTCAAGAACACTTTGTCTAAGTCCAAGGAGCAGCTGAACTAAAGTAGAGGCTTGTACCACTTAATTTAGATCAGTTTTTAGCAGTTTGGAAGCCCAATAACAGCCGAACCACACTTCCAGAATAACCCAGAAATCAGTCCAGCAACAGTGGGCCGAATGGAGGTGTGCTTTGAATGCTTTAACAGTCCTCCCAAATAACAAAAATAACTCAGCAAAGAACTGAGAAAACAACTTACAGTATCTCTGGTTTGAACTTCAAACCAGGCCGAACACTTTCTCTGAGCTAGCTTCGAAATCTAGCTTCGGAATCCCTTTTCTCTAATTTCAAATCAGGCTGAAAAACTTGCTCTCTGATTCCTCCTGGTCACCGAACCCTTCTCCAAGTGTATAGAAACTTGGGCACCCTCCAATGACCTCCAAGAACCAGGCGGATGACTGTAAACTTCAGCCCTAGAACCTCCTCATGTAGTTGGCTGAACTAGAACCACATGAGGGACACGCCAAGCAATGGCCCGCTTTGATACCAAGTTGAAAAACAGCCCACTTGATGTGTGGAACTGTTTGAGATTAGATGCAAACCAGAAAAGAGAACAAACAAGAGAAGTAGAGAAGAAAGAGCTGGCGGCAATGAGTGTTAGAGAGTAAGAGGTTCAAACATTACCTCTCTCTAACACTCTAAACATCTTATTAATAAGTTAATCTTTGACAAATTACAGAGAGGCCCTTGAGAGAGCAGGAAAATACAAAAAACAGAATAATACAGAGTATGGGCCCAGAATAAGGCCCACAACAGAGAGAAACATAACATAACATAACATAACATGAACTAACTGTCTATGGGCCATTCGGCCCATCTTCTCTACAGGACAAATCTGTCTTCATTCCTTCCAGTATTTTCGGTTGTTCCATCCTTGTAGTCATGGCTGAACCTTCTAGTACTTGGGGTTCAAGCATAACCCCCCTATGGCTTTCTTCAGCACGAATCAGAGAAATAGTCTCATTTAGAGATGGTACCTCTTCTTTGCCGAGAATCTGGACCCTAACTTGATCAAATTCTGCGTTGAGTCCTGCAAGAAAGTCATAAACGCGATATTTTTCGATAAAACTCTTTAGGATTGCTGCATCCGCTGCACATTTAGTCTCAATGCATCGATAATGATAGAGTTCTTGCCACAGGTTCTGCAGTAAATTTGCATACTCGGTAACTGTCTTGCTGCCTTGTTTAGTTGCTCCAGTCTTGACTTTGATTTCGTACACTTGTGCTGCATCACGTGCTTTTGAATATGTTTGTCGGACGGCATCCCAGATCTCTTTAGCCATGGATAAAAACGTACACGTGTCGCTGATTTCAGGGTTCATTGAATTCCATAACCATGACATGATCATGGAGTCAGCTTCGTCCCATGCATCAAATCTTGGATCTCCTTCCTTCGGTCTCGTCCCTAAGAAATGGCTAAGTTTTTCTTTTCCCTTTAAATATGTTCGAACAAACTGAGACCACTTCAAATAATTTTTCCCGTTCAACCTATATGCTGCCTGAATGTTTTGCAGGTTGCCAGATGCTTGATGTGAGGAAACTTCTTCTGATTGTGCAGTGGTATTTGATACAGTGATTTCTGACATATTGGGCAGGCTTCAAGAAAGAGAGAAAAACAGACAATGAAGGTCTGAAAAACTTAGTAAGGGTTGGCGATGAAGGCCTAAAGAATCTTTCAGCCAATGTAAAAAAAAAAAAGGTAACTGTAATGCTCCACCAAACTGATGAGTGGATCGAAACCACTCAAAATCAAAACCGACCCAAACCAAACCAAAGGGATTCAGTAAATCTGCTCTGGGCAACACCAGATCTAAGATTTCAGACTGATCTGATGTCTCTACAAAGAGATCCAAGAAAAAAGGATGAATCCGATGGCATAGCAGTCCAGAAGAAGCAAAAATGTAGAGTTCAGATCTGTAGCTGATCTCGAAGAAGAATCAAGGACACTCAAGAACCTCCCAAATACTGTTAGAGAGTTCTTGAACCAGCAACAGAGATGACCAAAGAGATACTATGTGTGGATTAAGTCGTGACCAGCTCTGATACCATGTGAAAATTTGAGAGAAAAAAATGAATTGATTGTATTATCTTGGAAGGAGCATATACACAACTTTATATAGAATTACAGAGCTAATTTACGGGTGATAAAATAGGAAACTAACTTTTCCTAAAAAACTAGTTTCTATATCAGTGGGATTCTCCAATTAATATCCCATGATTCTAGGAAATTAAGTTTCCTAAACTGATGGACCTAAAATTATGGAGAATCAATCAGAGAGTCAATCTTCTACTTTCCAACATTCTCTACAATTCTCATGTATTATATAGCTCAACGGGGGCATTTCCTAATTGAATATATCAAATATCATTCTAATAAAATAGAGCCCTTTGGAGGCGGGGGTACTCATTGGACTATGCCTACTAAACTCTTTGTCTTTGTTGTTGTACAATCCTAGCTTGACAGGTATGGTAGCAGTGGTAGCTTGAACCAGGTTTTGTTGGTCCTTCAAACTTGTCCAGGAAACCTAATACGACATATGGAAAGCATTCAGAAACTCAAGGTATTTTTACATAAATCATTCCAAATGAAGGGCCGATTCCAAACAAGTTGACACTCCAATGGAGCTCAATGTCAAGCTTTCCCGTGATTATGGATAACCTTTGCAAGATCTATCTATTTATCGAAACCTTGTTGGTAGTCTTATTTATCTTATAGTCACTCGTCCCAACATTGCTCATGCTGTTCAAGCTATTAGCCAGTTTGTTTCAGCCTCACCGCCCACATCTTTTAGCTGTTTATTGCATTATTTGGTACCTCTAGGGGACCTCAAAGAGAGGTTTACTATTTCCTTCTTCATCTACAGATCATATTCATGCTTATTCAGATGCTGATTGGGCAGGCTGCCCAGAAACATGTCATTATACAACAGGATGGTGCATTTTTCTCAGTGACTCCCTTATTTCATGGAAGTGTAAGAAACAGCCCACAGTTTCAAAGTCATTTGTGGAGGCTGAATGTCGTGCCATGTCTGCAGATTGTAGTGAGATTATTTGGCTAAGGGGTCTTCTACAAAAGCTTCGTCATCCTCTCACTTCTCCTACCCCTCTTTACGCAAACAACATGATTGCCATATGCATTGCCTGTAATCCTGTCTTCCATGAATGCACGAAACATGTTGTGGTTGATTGTCACTTAATCAGAGATCAGTTTCTTTCTGGAACTATCATGCTTCCTCATATCTCCTCTGAACTTCAGCTTGCCAACCTCTTTACCAAATCTATGATTCATGCTCGCCATGAGTTCCTTGTTGATAAACTGATATTTACTCCACATGAGTGTGAGGGGGAGTGTGGACAAGATTGTAATAAAACTTACACATAATATGTTATCTCTTGTTGCTTTATTGTATTAGCATGCTTCAGTTGTACATTATCATGTATTATATAGGCAAACAGGGGCATTTCTGCAATTGTATATATCAAATAGTAAAAAGATGTGGTCTTTGCTAGTTAGATTGCTGCTTTTATTTCAAGTAGAAATCTATGAGATAGATAATGAACCAGAATGTACCTGTTCTTTAGACATGACACAGGTACCACAACAATCTAAAAGATTCATATGTAGTTCTATGATGATTACAGGGGACTGAGGAAGTACCATAATGAATTAATCATGAAGAAAGTGAATTGGACAAGCACGAAAGAAATAACAAAAATTTACCTGAATAAAGGATGTGACAGTATTGTTATTGGACATTAAATGGATGTTGTCAGTTTACCTACTCTGATTTCCCTAACATGTATGCTAGTTGTCTGAGGTACCTTTCTCTTAGGCTATGTTTGATTTGAAGGAAAAAGTAGGGAAAGGAAGGGATGTCAGTTTCAGTTGAAGAAGAGAAGAGACAAGAGAGTCACACAAAAATGGATGGGTGTGTACAGTACCACACACCCAGAAAAAGATATTTATATATTAATGTGAGAATGGACAGTTTTGTCCTTACAAGTGTGAGATGTGTACAGTAATGTACAAAGAGATATACAAAAGAGCCAAATAAAAGAAAGTAAAATTATAAATTTACCCCTCATCCTCTCTACACTCCCCCTCAAAATGATGCTTAGGTAAGAGCATCAGTTTGTCTACAAGAAAATTGTGTCGAGTGTGTCATAGCCTTAGTAAAGTGATCAGCCAGCTGAAGATTGGAAGACACATGAGGCAATGTGATGTGACCAGTAGTGAGAAGGTCTCAAATGAAATGGCAATCTGCCTGTATATGCTTAGTCCGTTCATGGAAGATTAGATTTGAGTCAATTTTGATCGCACTCATATTGTCAGCAAACAAAGGGATGGGAGCGGAGTGATCAATGGTCAAATCATGAAGAAGAGCTTTAAGCCAGACAAGCTCACAGCAAACAGAGGACATGGCACGGTATTTGGCTTCAGTAGATGATTTGGAGACTGTCTGTTGCTTCTTACACTTCCAAGAGATGAGGGAATCACCTAAGAAAACACACCAGCCAGTGGTGGACCGTCTGGTGTCAGGGCAACCGGCCCAATCAGCATCAGCATAAGCAGTCAACTGAGGAGATGAGGAAGATGAAAAGAAAAGTCCATGAGATAAGGTGCCTCTAACATATCTGATAATTCGGAGCACAACAGAGAAATGAGGTTGTCGAGGGGCTGATACAAACTGGCTAACAGAGAAATGAGGTTGTCGAGGGGCTGAGTCATAGTAAGGTAAATAAGGCTTCCAACAAGTTGACGATATAATGTAGCATCGGGAAGGAGTTGTCCATCATCCTTACTGAGCTTAAGGTTGAGTTCCAATGGGGTATCAACTTGCTTCGAGTCAGAGAGATTGGCCATCTTAATTAGGTCACTAGCATATTTGTGTTGATTAACAAAATATTCTTGAGCACTTCTGGTGATCTCAAGACCAAGAAAGTAGGTCACAGGACCAAGATCCTTCATTTTGAAGGATTGACCGAGAAGTTGCTTCAACTGAGTGATCCCTTCCAAGTCATCACCAGTAATAAGTATATCGTCAACATACACTAGTAGAAGAGTCACTCCTTGGGGACGACGAAGAATAAAGAGGGAATAATCTGAGGCACTCTACTGAAATCCTGCTTCAATAATAATCCCTTTGAACTTCTCAAGCCAGGCCCGTGGGGCTTGTTTAAGCCCATATAAGGACTTCTTTAGTTTGCAGACTACAGTAGAATCATCACAGTAGCCTGGAGGAGGCTTCATATACACTGTCTCATGGAGATTCCCATGAAGAAAGGCATTCTTGACATCCATCTGATGAACAGTCCATTGTTTAATAGCAGTGATAGCAAGAATAAGCCGAACAATAGTCATCTTAGCCATCGGCACAAACATTTCCTCATAGTCGATGCCATGTTCTTGTTTGTACCCTTGAGCAACAAGGCGAGCTTTATATCTATCTAGGCTCCCATCAGAATTCAAATTGACTGAGTATACCCAACGGCAACCAATAATGGAGGTATCTGGTGGAGGAGAAACAAGCTTCCAAGTATCATTTTCCAATAGGGCCTGAATTTCCAAGTCCATTGCAGCTTTCCAATGCCCAATTGCTGTAGCTTGTTGGTAAGACTTAGGGATATCTGTAGAAGACAAAGTAGCAGAAAGGAAACTATGGATAGCAAAATATCCATAGCGGTCAGGAGGATGAATAACTCTGGAAGAGCGTCATAAAGGAGTGGGAGTAGGAGGTGAAGGATCACTTACATGAGAAGTAGATGTGGATGGTATAGGGTTTGAGAATGTCAGAGGAACAAGAATCGGGGTCGATAAAGGATGAGGAGGCATAGGCATTGGTGCAGCTGGATACTTCCTGTGATAAACTTGAAGAGGCAAGATTGAATCACCTGCAGGAGTAAAGTTATGTAGAATAGAAAAGGATGGTGCAGGTAATTTAACAACATATTCAAAAAAGGACAAATTCTCAAGAAAGATAACATTTTGAGATATATGGAGACCCAGAACTTTAGGATCATAATAGAGAAATCCTTTATGTTCTAAATTGTACCCCATAAAGGCACACATAGCTGATTGAGCAGTAAGCTTAGTGCGCTCATGGGGAGGAAGATGTACAAGGAAAATGCAACCAAAAACATGAAGTGTAGAGTAGTTTGGAGAATGGTGAAAAAGACAATAGAAAGGTAATTGATTACCAAGAACTGAAGATGGAATGGTGTTAATGAGATACACAACAGTGTTGGCCGCCTCCACCCAAAAGGTAATGGGAACATGGGAGTTAAGCAGAAGGGATCTCACCATACTCAAGATGTGTCGGTTCTTGCGTTCAGCAACTCTATTTTGTTGAGGAGTTCTTGGACAAGATCTTTGGGATAGAATACCATGTTTCTTAAAATAGGTTTGAAATTCTCCATTTTCCCAATCAAAATATTCTCCCTCCGAGTCAAAATGTAGAATACGAATGGTGGCATTGTGTTGGGTCATTATCTAGTGCAATCATCAATAAATAAAACAAAGTATTTGTATCCAAGTCTAGATATAACAAGAGACGACCAAACATCACTATGTATTACTTGGAAAAGAATAGTAGCATGCACAAACGAAGATGGAAAAGGTAAAATATGACTTTTACTAAGACCACCAGTTATGCAAGATTTATCAATATTCTTAGAAACAGGATTAACAGTAGGAAAACAACCAGAAGAAAATAGATGATCCAAGTTCTTAGCATGTGTGTGGCCTAAACGTCTATGCTATAAATGCCACACATTATTTCATCGAGAATGTAACACATCACTAGTAGTAGAAAGAAAACAAGATGAGGATGTAGGTCTCTTCTCGAACTCAAGAGCAAACAGCCTCCCAAGCCTACTCCCCTTCCCCTTCACCTCCCTAGTGCGCTGATCCTGTATGACACAACCATCACGAGAAAATAGAACCAAGTTACCATCATCAACAAGTTGACCCACAAAAATAAGATTGGTAGTTAACTGAGGAATAAAGAAGGTTTTAGGGAGATGAAAGGTAGAAAGAAATAAATCATCACAACCAACAATCTTTAATGACTCACCACTAGCAGTAATAATCTGGTCATTAGAAAAGTAGGGTTTAGGAGTCTGACCAAAGGAGGCCCCGGTCATATGATTTGAGGCTCCAAAATCTATAATCCACATATGGCTAGGATAGGAGCAAGTGGTAGAAGACTTACCAGACGGGGCGATAGTAGAGAAGGCAGATGAAATAGCTGAAGACACAAGTTGTCGTATCTTATCCTCAGTCAGAGTACCAGAAGGCTCCCCCTTTGAGTCTGAGTTGGATGAGACAGTAATGTCAGATGAAGGCTCTGTAACTGTCTGAAGTGCCTTGTATTGACCCTTCTTGAGAGGTCGGGTAGGGCATTCAGTAATGATGTGACCTTATTGTTTGCAGTAAGTACAAAAATTCCTTTTCTTACAGTGAGAGGCCACATGTCCAAACTCCTTGCACTCATAGTGCTGCATCTCGGAGAAGTCCTTTTTTCCCTTTGGCTTGGTAGCTAGAAAAACTGTATCATGTCCATGTTCTTTCTTGCTGTCAAGGGAGGGCTGAGTGTATAGTCTAGTCTCCTCCCTTAATAGTTCACCCAATATGGTGTCCAGGTTAGGCACATTTTCCCTGGCGAGTATGCTGGATCTTATCAACTCATAGTCAGGTCTAAGGTGCATAAGAAAGTGCACGATCTTCCTTTGATCGAAATGCCTTTTCATAGTTGTCACACAATAGTCAGTTGTTATGGCCCTAAGATGAACAAGTTCATATTCTGTCCACAGATTAACAAAACCAGCTTAATATTCCTATATTCTTCTCTCCCCCTAGGTGTATGAGAATATGTCCATTTCAATCTGATGTTGTCTGGACATATTTGACTGTTGATACACCTCAAGGTAGTCATACATCTCCTTAGCAGTTTTCAGGCCTCTCATAGGAATAGCTACGTCGACAGTGACTGAACTTAATATCCAGGAAACTATTTGGGCATTACTGATTTTCCACTGTTTCAGCCCTTTAGCATCTGTAATATCAGGAATGGTTATGGTACCATCCAGATAGCCCCACATACCCTTCCCTTCAACAAAAAATTGGAAATGAAATTTCCAGAGAGCATAGTTTGTTCCATCGAATTTCACAGATATGATGTCACTCCTTTCAGATCCCATATTCAGTCAAAAAACCAAAGGAAGACTATAGAAAAGATGATAACAATCATTAGAAGTCAAGAGGAATACCTTGAGAAAGAGATTAATAATAACCGGGAATCACTGAGACCCTTAGAATAAGAAAACAAAGTCTGAAACCTCAGTCAAAAAATCAACAGTCCAAAAAAGGAAACTGTATCTGTGAAATTTCATTTCCAATGAAGAGATATTTGAATAGCAGATAGGTCTGGTCTAGGCAACACCAGATCTGAAGTTTGGCCCTGATCTGAGATCTCCCAGGAGAGATCTAATGAAATCTCTCCTGCAGAGTTCAAACTCTATCTGTACAGCAGGTAGGGTTGATAAAAAACAATCCTATACACTCCACCAGTTGAAGGGTTCATTAGATCTCAGTAGAGAGATGAGATTACAACCCACAGAAAGTGATAAAGAAGCAAGAATAAGATCAGAGAGCAACCTGTTCTGATACCATGTCAGTTTCAGTTGAAGAAGAGAAGAGTCGAGAGTCACAAGAAAATGGATGGGTGTGTACAGTACCACACGCCCAGAAAAAGATATTTACATATTAATGTGAGAATGGACAGTTCTGTCCTTACAAGTGTGAGATATGTACAGTAATGTACAAAGAGATACAAAAGAGCCAAATAAAAGAAAGTAAAATTACAAAGTTACCCCTCATCCTCTCTACAAGGGAAAGGTAGGGAAACCTTACAAGGTTTGTAAATGTTTCCCTACCTTTCCCTTCCTTTCCGTACTTTTTCCTTCAAACCGAACATAGCCTTAACTAACATCATATGGATAGGTCCTCTACCTGCAGTTATATATCCATGTAATTTATCTTGACTGGAGGTGGAATATTCCTCACTCCTCCAAAGGAAATGAAGAATATAGAATTTAATGGATGTTTAGGCTATGTTTGGTTTGAAGGAAAATGTAGGGAAACCTATACAAGGTTTGTAAAGGTTTCCCTATCTTTCCCTTCCTTTCCCTACTTTTTCCTTCAAACCAAACACAGCCTTAATGCGCAGGTGGTTAAATATGAAAATTGATTTGCAGGAACCAGGAAAAGATTTGCATATATTCTAATCCAGTATATTAAGGGTGGAAAGAACACATTGAATATGGTTTAAACTTGACAAGTAGAGGCAGTAGAATCAAGGAAATATAGATAATTAATGGGATACTAATTATGTAATGTTGAAGTTGGCATAGCCTAATTTTCTTGTATTCTATCTCTATTATTTCTTCTTTACCCATTCAACCCTTATAAAGAATTTAACTTCTAACATATGTACTATAATTAGGATTTAAGAGAATATAAACTAACCAAAAAAATGGCTAACTATATCATAGTAGATATGCATACTTGACCAAAATGCTATGCACAGTATGAAATACAACCCGATGGGAACTTCCAACCAGATATGCATGTTTCTCATTCTCTACTCCTAATTGTTCACAGAAATTAGCATCTGACAAGAGGTACTAACATGCCAAGATAAAGCTAAAGCTCTCTTAGTAACAACGATAAAGGTGGTGGCATGCAGTGACAAGTTATCATATAAGGCTCGAAGTCCATATATTGCTTACTGAATATATATGTGGAAAGGCCATTATCCAAAACTAGTCACAGCTACACAGGGTCTTGAAAGGGATGGGCTAGATACAGACTAACATTTCCACCAAAAATAAAAGATACAGACCTAACATCTGACATTTTAGCACAAAGTGATAAATCTCAAGACTTGAGCCTGTTTTCTCATGATTGTCAGCCCCAGATTTTAAACATTGCATCAAACAATTAATGTCCCTAAAACCTGGAAAATCTACTTTAAAAATAACAAAATTATAGCTGATAAGGGCAACTTTTGAGCCCTAATATCAATAAAAGTAATCATTTTAATATAATTTCTAAAATAGGTTAACTTTTTAAAAAATATATCAAATAAGGGCAGAAACACTATTCATCTTCTTCCTCCTCCAAACGACTTCCGCCCCAACCCCATGAACCTCAATGACCACCATCCATCAGTGCCATCGCCGCCTCCAGCAACATCGGGCAATGCCTCCGCCTACCTCCGCCTCCACCCACCCCCCTTTTTTTTATAAATATGTGTCTACTTTTAAGTACATAGCAGAGCTTTTCCACCATGAAAAATGTAATAGAAAAGCTTCAACATTTACAGTACTGTAAGAAGTAAGATCCTTGAGAAACAAGAACAAGAGGAAAGGAGGAAAGAAGGAACAGAGAGAGAACCCAGAGAAGAAAGAAAAAAAAAAGGAAAAATAGGGTTCTGTAGATTACGTATCAAGGCCTTGATAAAGATTCATAATTCAGTGTATCGAATGAGCTCCATTTGTTGTTTAATGAATTGGGATAAAACATCGTTAAATGATCATTGGACGGGATGGTTTCCAAACCCTGGAACTCCACCGGTTGCCATGCCAAATTTGGCACAGCTGGGGCTTCCCACCAGAATGCATCTTGAGCGGTTCCATCACTGACTAAAGGTTGAAACCCAGAACTACTGTTTGATTCCTGAACTGTAAACTGTGAAATTCACTCCTGTTTTTGCTTGCAGTCAAACTCAAGTTGACCTGGAAACAGCTGCCGAGGTTCTTTAATCAAGTGGGCATCAATGGCCAGATCTGTCTGGCTCTGCCAGTCCACAACGTTTGAATCTTCTGCTAATTCATTCGAGTTGGAAGAGTGGAAATGTTGAGAGACGCATCGACCTCTTTTTCGCTTGAAAATTCAGGTGTAGCAAGTCCAGAACCCAAACTTGAATTCTGATTCAAGAACTTGGCAAAAACAATGGCAAGATCGATGTTTGAAGCATCCGTGGCTGCTGTTGTTGGCACCACCATTGGATTCGCAACCGATGACGGGCCATCTCCAGAAAAACCGAGGGAGATGGAGACAGCTTTGGTCGGTGGAAACTTTGAAGATTTCGCTCGACGGGTTTTCCGGCAACCGCCACCAATAGGTACATTTCGTAGAGATCCACCTTTGGTCCAGTACCTTCGACAACCCTTACAGAAGTATCGAGGTTGTGATAGGCTGTAGTTGTTATAGTAACAGAATTTTGTGTTTGCAGAGGCACATCGAGGGCAGTTGGGAGCTACTTCGACGGTGGGCTTCCATCTGTGATCCATCACTGAGGATCTGGATGAGCATGGGAGCATTTTATCACCTGATATGAACATCATTTATGAGCACAATTGAGGAGGGAATATAAAAGGGTATATGGACTTGAGAACTATGGCTAGGGGAACGCCGGAGGAGAGTGGGACTTGTTTGCTGAAATAGAGCTGTCGAATGAGAGGAGAAGAAGAAGAAGAAGATATGAGATGGGCGGCAGAAGTGTTCTCAGCCAGCCCTAATCTATTATATATAAGAACATTACATAATGTTACATAAATAGATCAGAATGCCCCTGATTAGTGATGGGACACCTAGTCAAAATAAACACTAAATAAGATTAGGCCCAGTAACTAAGGCCCAATAACTAATGACTTAAGACCCAACAAAGATAAACATACAAATTAAGACAGCCGAACCAACACTCCCCCTCAAGCTAAGCATGGATGTCAATCATGTTTAGCTTGCCAAGTAAGTCCACGAATTTCATTGTAGCTAGCCCTTTAGTCAGAACATCTGCAATCTGCATCTCGGAGGGAGTATAAGGGATGCAGAGTTCTCCTGAGACAATTCTTTCTCTGACAAAGTGACGGTCTATCTCAATATGTTTCGTTCTATCATGTTGCACTGGGTTATTTGCAATGTTGATGGCAGCCTTGTTGTCATAGTACAGCCTGAGAGGACACTCAATCTTAATTCCAAGTTCACCAAGCAGGATCTTAAGCCATAAAAGTTCAGCAACACCATGAGCCATAGCTCGATATTCGGCCTCTGCACTAGATCTAGCAACCACATTCAGTTTTTTACTCCTCCATGTAACTAAATTTCCTCCAACAAAGGTGCAGTACCCAGAAGTAGACTTCCTGTCCCCAATAGAGCCAGCCCAATCTGCATCAATATATCCTTCAACTTCAATTTTACTGTTTTTCCTGAACAAAATCCCTTTCCCCAGGCAAGACTTCAAATATCTGAGGATCCTTTCCACAACTTTCATGTGAGGGATTTTAGGAGTGTGCATGAACTGACTGACAACATGTACGGCATAAGCAATGTCAAGGCGAGTGAGGGACAGGTAAATCAACTTCCCCACTAGCTTTTGGTATCTTTCCTTATCAAGGTAGTCCTCTCCTACTGACTCCTGTAGACCATGATTCTGTTCTATTGGAGTATCTGCTGGCCTACACCCCATCATGCCTGTCTCTTGAAGAAGATCAAGAATGTATTTCCGTTGACATATATAGATGCCCTCTTTGGATCTTGCAACTTCAATCCCAAGAAAATATCTCAGTTGGCCCAGGTCTTTGATCTCAAATTCAGCAGCCAAGACCTCCTTTAGTCTTTTAATCTCTTCCTGATCATCCCCTGTAATTACCATATCATCCACATAGACAATAAGTGCTGTAAGTTTGCCATTTCTCTTCCTTATGAATAGGGTATGATCTGCCCCACTTTGAGTGTAACCCCCTTTCTTCATGGCCCCACATAGCTTCTCAAACCAAGCTCGAGGGGACTGCTTAAGGCCGTATAGGGCTTTTTTCAGTCTACATACCTTCTTCCCAAACCCATAACCTGGTGAAGGATCCATGAACACCTCTTCATGCAGGTCGCCATTCAAGAAAGCATTCTTCACGTCCAACTGATGTAGCTCCCATGAGAAATTTGCAGCTAATGATAATAGAACTCGGATTGTGTTGAGTTTTGCCATCGGAGCAAAGGTTTCTTTGTAGTCAATCCCTTCTTTTTGAGTAAACCCTTTTGCTACCAGTCTAGCCTTGTACCTTTCAATGGACCCGTCCTCCCTATGCTTCACAGTGAACACCCACTTGCATCCAACAGTGCCTTTCTCTTCTGGTAGATTCACTAATTCCCAAGTCCCAGCTTTCATTAAGGCCTTCATTTCTTCGTCCATAGCCTCTTTCCATTTTGGGTCAGATACTGCCTCAGAATACCTGGTAGGAACATGCACAGAAGAGAGAGCAGACACAAAAGAACGATAACGAGGAGACAAATGTGAGTAAGACACAAAATCAGCAATGGGGTGTCTGATAGTACAAGAACGAGTAGACTTACGAAGGGCAATAGGAAGATCCAAGTCAGAGGAACTGATAGGATTACCTTGAGTTTCTGAGACAGGTTGATCCGAGTCCAATTGGTTGTTGTCATGAGTTAGAGGGCCCTTCTTCCTTCTGTTGTAGGTGATTCTGATATCTCTTTGCAGCCTGTTGGAGTCTTCAGTAATATTTGCAACATCACTAGTAGTAGTTGGTACAATGGGAGCCTCACTAGATTCACCCGGGATACCACAACTAGGTGGATTAGGAGGAGAAGATAGAAGGCCTGAGGTAGAGAGAGGCACAAAGAATGGGGGAACAGAAGAATCCTCTTCCATCCCACTAGTCTCCCCTTGAAGAGGATTCTGGGAAGAATGAAAATAGGATTGAGACTCAAAGAATACCACATCATTTGTGACATATTTTTTCTTAGTAACTGGATCATAACACTTGTATCCCTTCTGAGTAGGGGAGCACCCCAAAAAGATTCCCTTTGTAGCCCTAGGATCCAATTTGGTCTTCTTCGGATCCTTGACATGTATAAAGCATACACAACCAAAGACTCTCGGTGAAAGAGAAAAGTTAGGAAGATGAGGGCAAAGAACAGAGAAATGAGTTTTCATCCCCAATACCTTGGATGGCATTCGATTTATCAGATATGATGCAGTAAGGATTGCTTGAAACCAATAGTTTTTTGGAACTTTGTGCTGAAATAGTAAGGCTTGAGCAGTCTCCAATAGGTGCCTATTCTTGCGTTCAACAACCCCATTCTGTTGGGGGGTACTAGCACAAGATGACTGATGAATCATTCCAGCATCCTCCATAAACAGATTCAAGGACCTTTCAAAGTATTCTGCAGCATTATCTGACCTGAATTGTTTGATCTTCGTGCCAAATTGTGTTTCAATCATTTTGCAAAATGTCATGGTTACCCGCGGTACTTCTTCTCGTGCTTTTAATAAGTAGATCCATGTGCATCGAGAAAAGTGATCAATAAAACTGATAAAGTATCGAAAGCCATCAACAGAAATAATGGGAGAGGGGCCCCAAACATCAGAGTGGACTAAGTCAAAAGGAGCTTGAATGTCATTACTCGAAGTTGGATAAACAGTTCTACATTGCTTTGATAGTTGACAGACTTCACAAACTAACTCTTGACTTGAAACACCTTTGAATAATTCTGGAAACAACACTTCCAATGATGAAAACGGTAAATGACCTAGCCTAGCATGCCACAGATGTAACCTAGCTATTGACTCCACATTGGACTGACTACTAGTAGCAGATGTTTGTAAGGCCGAACTGATGTTTGCATCAAGGTAGTAGAGACCTCCACACTCATGACCGCTCCCAATCGTTCTCTTCGTCAATCTGTCCTGAAAGACACAATGAGTAGGAAAAAAGGTTATGCTACAATTCAAATTTTTGGTAAGCTTTGAAACAGATAAGAGATTTGAAGAAAGATTGGGAACATGCAAGACAGATTTGAGTGAGAGGTCCTTGCTTAGGTCAACCACTCCTTTCCCAGAGATGGTAGAGAGAGAACCATCAGCAACCCTCATTTTATCTTGGCCAGACATTAAATGATAGGAAGAAAATAGAGAAGACATGTGTGTCATGTGGTCAGTTGCACCAGAATTAATAATCCAAGAGACAGGATCAATAGTACTAGATGCACTAAAGGCAGAGACAATACCTGATCTGGCAAGGGAGGAGGATGGAAGAGAATTGGTCCTTAGACGGGCTAGGGCCCGGCTAAGTACCTCTACCTCATCGGCAGTAAAACCCAAGGGCCCGGTTCTAGGGGAATTAGTGGTCTGTCCCATGGAAGAGGAAGTAACTATGGATGAGTGTTTTGAACCATCATCACTTTGACCCGTAGCCAGATTCACACTTGCAGATTGACCCTTCTGATTCTTCTTATCTTTCCTCAATGCAGCTAGTTTCAGATGCGGATGGAGAACCCAACAGGTCTCTTTCACATGCCTTTCCCTTCCACAGTGGGTGCACTTCAGATGTCTCTTGTCAGAGTGCCTGTTTCCCCTTTGATATGTAGAGATTAGGGCCGAATGTTCCACAGACTATTCAGCTAGTTTAGTTTGAGTATCAACCTGCATCTCTTTTCTTCTCACCTCTTCATTCCTCACAAGGTAGTAAACATGATGTAAGTCTGGCATTTCATCCCTTCCCAGAATTTGGGACCTTATGCTCTCATATATAGGATCTAGGCCAACTAGAAACTTAAATGCTCTACCCTCTTCAACTTGTTTGTCATGCTTTTCCTTGTCTCTGGCATTCTCCCAATCAATAATAAGGTGGTGATCTAACTCTTCCCATAGTCCTTCTAGTGTAGCAAAATATGTTGCAACACTCATATCTCCTTGCCTCAAGGCAGCAATGTCTTGATTCAGTCTGTAAATTCTGGCATTATTCTTTTTCTGCCCATAGGTTTTAGAAACTTTTTCCCATATCTTGGCAGCCGTGGAGAAATGTTGAACAGTCCTAGCTACTCTTGGAGTCATTGAGGCAAATAGCCAGGACATAACTGTAGCATTCTCCTTGCGCCAAGTTGCATATTCAGCACTCCCCACTTCGGGTTCCTTCTTCTGCCCGTCCAAGTAACCAGTGAGTTCCCGGGATGTGATGAAAAGCATGGCTGAGACAGACCATTCTCTGAAGTTGTACTCATCCAACAACACACTTGTGATCTGTAGGCTGTGCAGATTTGGATTCTCCAAATTAGGAGATCTCCCACAAGCCCTAACATCTCTAGAAGACACTTCCCTGGATATGGAAGGCATCTTCTCTTACTCGTAAATGTCAAGACTGTAAACACAATATATAGTGAACTGTTTCACACTTACGGAACTTGCTGCACTGTAAACTCAGTCCTGAGAACCCGACACAAAGCTGAAACACCGAGTACTGCATTGCACACTGTGCCCTAATTACTGTTGTCACAGATTATAATCTGTTGTGCTACCTTCTGCTGTGTTCTAATCACTGCTGCCGCAACCTGCAACTTGCTGTGTTGGCTTCTACTGTGTGCTAAGCACTGCTATCGCAGGTTATAACCTCACCCACGAACAGTTCTACGACTGCTGAGATTAGTCCTTCCGCCTAGATCTGTTCTACACAGATCTATCTTAGCCGAATGGCTACAGTCTGCTGTACTGCATCTATTAGGGCATCAGCCTCTGGGTCTAACTCCCCTTGGGCCCTACAACCAAGGGAAACCCTAGATGTAGGTCCAGCTGTGTTCTACGACCAACCCTAGGGTTTCTTTGCAGCAACCAAAAAAAAAGAAGTGAAAGAGTTAACTGCGAGTAGAAGAAGAGGTGGCTGCTGTAACCAGTCGAAAGATTAGCGCTCTGATACCATGTTTGCTGAAATAGAGCTGTCGAATGAGAGGAGAAGAAGAAGAAGAAGATATGAGATGGGCGGCAGAAGTGTTCTCAGCCAGCCCTAATCTATTATATATAAGAACATTACATAATGTTACATAAATAGACCAGAATGCCCCTGATTAGTGATGGGACACCTAGTCAAAATAAACACTAAATAAGATTAGGCCCAGTAACTAAGGCCCAATAACTAATGACTTAGGACCCAACAAAGATAAACATACAAATTAAGATAGCCGAACCAACAGGACTATTGATACGATGAGCCGTGGTCGGTTCGTAGGGCTGGGGCAGAGGTGGGCAGAGGCAGCATTGCCAGAGGTGGGCAGAGGCATTTCCGGAGGTTGCTGGAGCCGCCGGTGGCGTTGATGGATGGTGGTCATTGAGATTCATGAGGCTGGGGCGGAAGTGGTTTGGAGGAGAAAGAAGATGGACAGTATTTCTGCCCTTATTTGATATATTTTTTTAAAAAGTTAACCTATTTTAGAAATTATATTAAAAGGATTACTTTTATTGATATTATGGCTCAAAAGTTGCCCTTATCAGCTATAAACATATAATAGTCTGAAAGGGAACTCCAGATTCAGATACAGGATGTGGAACTTGTCTTTCTAGAATCCTTATTGAATAAAGAGAATGGAGGAAAGACCAATATATTAACCTTATTGGTTACTTGTTGAGTGGTGCAAGAAGAGAGAGAGATGAGTAGAGTGGGGAGAGAGGTGAAAAAATAATCTAAAATTGGGATAGTTTTCATATTGACATAAAGCAAAAATATATAGAAGACAAAATCACTGAAATTAACTTATGTACAGTACATTAGTTTTGTGACTGTTCAAAAGAAAATCTAAAGAAACTTCAAATTTGACAAGCATTCTTCTTGGAGGTCTCCAATAGTTTCTGCTGAATCCTTTTGTGGTGTTACCATGGACTTCTTTTTGAGATGTTTAAGTAAAAAGTAATGTCATAGAACCAAATCTTACATGGTAATAGGTTTCTTTAGAAAAGATCATTTCCTACATTTTTTGGTCAATATGCCTTTACATGATAATACATGTATTCTGTTCTTGTATAAATAAATATAAGAACAAACATGCAGTTACAACTTACAATTACAAATAAACATACAGCTCCGTGTAAAGTAAGATATTCAATGCTTACATCTTTCACCAAGGAAGCTTGATGGCTTGATGAGGTTTTGGTCTTAGTATCACTTGCACTCTGATGGAGAGGACTTCGTGCCCTGTAAATTCTGGTGATAGACTGCAAATCATAACAGGCAAGTTTTGAATCTTCTTTCTCAGTTCTTATTATAAGTCCCCTCTTCAAAACACTAGTATGAACTATAAACTGGTTATATGGGATAATCAATGGACAAAAGCAATTTAAGAATTGCAGTCTTACGTGTGATACATCCAAGTCTCTTCCCATGGAATTTGGAACTCCATGTCCTGTGACATCCAAGTTCATGTCTGAAGCACTGAAATAAAGCATTGTTTTCCTATTTAGAACCATAAAAAAGAGAGATGCATGAACCTTAAAACATGGTTCATTTTGAATATAAACTTAAGAATAGTTTTTGGTATACTTCAACATCTCTGCTTCTTTTGAATGATTTGCAATGTGCATTGAGTTGCATATTCTCAATTTATAGACTCTGAATGTTAAAAGAGGTACTACTGTCTTCTGTGCCACAACATGTCTCAACAAGCAGCACAAGAAGGTTCAACGAATCATATTAAGCTCCATTCAGTCCATTGTAGTGATCGTATGCATAATTCTACCTACCATTTATGTAGACTATGCAGAAGAATTCTTGACCAAAAAGTATTATAAGAACATGAATAAGAGAGTTTCTAGTATCAAATGCTACCAAATGCCCAATAGCTTGTCGACTATAAAAGTTCACTACTAAGACCAATTAAAACTTCCTGAAAAATACTAATCTCTGCTAAAAAGAAATTGTGCTTCCAACTAAAATTAATGGGGAAACCCTTGTCCTCCATGACCCTACTTCCTTGGAACCCTAAAATCCACCCAAAGAACAATTGACCTCTCAGAATCTACTTTTACTGAAATGTGAAATATCCATAATGCAATATTCATCTTATAAAGCCACAACCAGATGCTTCAGCTTTGTATTTGCAGGAATTTAACCGAAAGAAAAATGGTAAAAATGAGTTCTTATAAACAAATATAATGGATATAAAATTATAGCAGCAACCTTTAGATCAAAAACCGATCTCCTCTTATGTGAAATGTCCTTCCATGGGTACCAACTCCAGGCAAACAGATCAACAAAAATAGATTAAAAAGAAAGCAATATTGAAAAACCCAAAAATGCCTACCTCTTAGTGCGCCTATGCTGCGCTTGACCACTGGAACAAGCACAAATTTCTTCCTCGTCTCTTTTTGAAACTGTTTCTTCATCTCCTACAGTGCAACCATCCATTTTTCAATCTCTTCAGCACCCAAAACTCTCACATTCTTCTTTACAACATCATTAAAAGATCAATAATAAATTCTAATAAAAATCCGACAAAGACTGTAAATATGATGATCCTTGTAATGCGTATCAGAGAAGAGGAGGAATTTGAGGAGACATATTTGGAGATTAAAGGAGTTTTCTAAAGGTTCTGCTTTACCCAAGGATTATTTTTATAAGAATTCGAATTTCAGAGACGGTGAAGGAGGGAATTTGGTGTAATTATTGCACTTACTCAAGAAACCTGGCTGCTGCAAGAATTGAATTCGAGGACCCTTGTGTCGTTGAAAGCATTTAATGGCGGAATTTAATTCTACAGGCCGTCCCTCTGCTGTCGCTGTCCCTGTGTTTTCTCTGCTCAGACTTGTTGAAGGCCAAAAATGAAAGAGAAAACGGCCACTGGCCCAAGATCAAACAAACTTTCAAAGTTTTCAATTGAGTAGATTATTTGTCCGCGGGGAATCTACTCATCTAGTAGACTGAGTACGCGTGGCATGCATGCACATCATTAATTAATGGGCCCTACTTACTGTTGCATCGGGTACGTTTGATTCCCCCGCTTTTTTGTAATTTTGTTGCATGGTTAGTTATATTCATGTTCCAGTACTGCCGCTAATACATATAATATCCATATCTCCCGGCGCAACACAGAGATGAAATAGTATTTTCACCGACAATCATTGTCTTAAAAACCGACCCAGAGGGTTAGAACTTAGAAGCTGCGAACCGTTTTTTCCTCTAGGTTAGAACTTAGAAGCTGTGAACCGTTTTTTTTCTCTAGGTTGCGGGTTACCGGTTCAATTGTCTGAGTCGAACGAGTCAGACTTCTATTTTTTTCATTATTTGTAAAATTGAAATTAAAAGTAAAAAAGTTTTTTTTTTAAGAAATACATAGATGATAGATCATTCTGATCGGATAACCAAACTCAAAATTATGGATTCCGGAAGTTTGTATGTACATGTAGCAACCCATGGCCATTGGTTTCTGGGTTGATGGTTCAACCGTCTGATTTGAATGGACAATCCATTTTAACAAAAACAATTAAAAAATTAAAAAAAGACCAAAACTGTTGAACGGGTCGAATGGATTGATGGTTTGACCATCTGAGTCAATAAGGTATTGACCAATTCAACAGTTTTTGGCCGAGGATTAGGTTTAGGATAAAACATAACCGGTTGCCTGGATGGTTTCCAGTCCAAATGGTCCAACTGTCCGGATCAACAACGATTCGAAAACATTAATCAACGATTCAACTGCTTGAAAACACTGCAGAGAATAACGGTGATGGTTCAAACAGTTCACTCGTGACTGTTCAGGTTAGATTGAAAACACTACAGAGAATAATAAAATCTTAAGATCAAGTAAATGCTTGATGAGAATCGGAACGTGGCTCATTCTAGCTATGAAGGTAAATTCAGTCACAATACTCTCAACTCCCAGTCCCAACCAGCCAATTCTTTAGGCAGAGAAATTTACCTTTAATGGTGGGAATGGGTAAAACTTGGCGCCATTTAATGATCTGAAATGAATGAGAAATGGCCGAATGGGAGGTGAGCTAATTATGGGAGCCCTATGGCTATCTATGAGTATGAGATTTATGGGCCCTAGGTCCTAAGACATATTCATATTTGTACGTGACCCATCCTATATTTTTATTAGCCGTGAAAATGCACCCCTTATGACTGTCTGTAATAGTGCCAAACATTAATACCTAGCTAACTAGCTTGTCCTATGAAACCCTTCTTTTCAAGCAAAAGGCAAATTCCATTAATCAAGCACTCATGCTGTATACCTCATTTGGGGTAGCCTTTACACTCTACCAACAAGGCAAGTTCCATTAAAGATGCATGTAATTTAAAAAACCTTGCAAGTCTCACATTGGCATACATCATTGCAAGTCAAATTATTTTGAGAATCTCCTAAATTCCTCAAGCTCCCTCTGTTAGGTTTGAAATTAATTCACCAAACAAGATTTCTGAGGACGATTTATTAAGTTGGCAAGATGAAAATAAATTGATGGTACCCGTTACCCAACAAACAGCACCTAAAATGCTTAAAGGGTATACATTTTAGAGCACTCAAATCAAAATCCATTTATTGAGGAAGTGACCGAAGGATCAAGGATTCCTCTTACCAACCATCAGCGGAAAAAAATTTGTTGTCTAAATTGGACAGCCTAGGCTGCAACATGCCTCTCCCAACACGACACCTTGGTTCGAAGTTCAAACTCACTGAACAGTATCGGTGTGGATGCATTGTTGGTGCCCATTTGGGGGGTTTCACGCAGCAACTTCCTTCTGAATTTGTAGGGTGGGTCCTACATGAAAAGGTTAGAAGCTATATTTGATTAAAAACTTGTAAAGTCTAAATACGCTTTTATTGAGGTAAGAAATAAGAAGTCAACTTTATGATGGAGCTAGTTTTGGTAGCTTCTTCGAAGTGGTTCAGTTAATGCAGCTCAATTGAAGCTGCATCCCTCCTAAACAGACTCTAAGGTGTTATCGCTGTCATGTTGGAAAAGCCCTGTTGACAGCCTACAATGTTGAATTTAGACAGCCAAAGTTTTTTCTTTCATGCAACCATGCCATTAGCATTGCTATGGCTGTGTGGAATTCATATAGACTAATGTGTCAGTGTTTTCAACTGGTATCAGAGTTAAAATCAGCCTCCACAAGGATGATGACATCATCATTTCTGATATTATCACGAGGAGATGTTTTCAATACATGACAGAAATGTGCTGTAGGACGTTGTGGGGGGCTGATTTGATCTCCCCATATTGTTGATACGTTCCTTGAGCTAATAAATAAGAAGTTAACTTTCTGATGAAGCTAGTTTTGGTAGCTTCTTCAAAGCGGCTCAGTTAACACAGCTCAATTGAAGCTGCATCCCTCCCAAATAGGCTCTAAGGTGTTATCACTGTCATGTTACCTGTTGACAGCCTACAATGTTGGATTTAGATACCCAAAGTTTTCTTCTTCCATTCAATTATGCCTTTAGCATTGTTATGGTTGTGGAATTCATATGGACTAATGTGTCACAGTGTTTTCAATTCATCATTGACCCGGACTGTTGAACCGTCACCCAATTACAATTCTAGGTCTGGGTCTCGGGAAATCGGGAAATCCTTCAAAAGTCGTTCAACCCAGGCAGTTGAATTATTGACCCATTTGACTCAGCCATTGGATCACGGGTTGCATATACAAACTTACAAAGGCCATAACTTAGCATTTCCATTTCTGATTGAGGTGATATTTTCTTTGATTTTGGGTAAATTTTTGAGATCTATGTGTTCCAAGGATCCAACCAAAGGCACTTTACCCCCTTTTTTTTTTGCCAAAACCCCATTTTTGGCCTCAAATAATAATGTTTAGCATTTTTACAAATTAAAAATATAAATTAAATATAAAATAATACTTATATACACATATATTACATGTAAAATATAATTATACATTATTTTATTAATACAATATATGTTTATACCTATATATATACATATACATATTTTATATGTATATATAAATTTCTAATGTTTCATCGATTGACTTAGTTGACCCAAATGGTCAAACCGGTGATCCATGACTCAGAGGCAAAAACTATACAGCCTCTAATTTAGTTTTTAAAATATTGATGTGTCATATGTAGGGAGAGCCATGTGGACATCACAAGCTGTGGAACCTAGACAACCCAATTTTTGCCTGTTAGGTTCTGTTTGGGAAGAATACTAATACAAAGATGTACAGTTGGAAACCTCATATACCATATTTCTAAGCCTTGTATTTGCACTTATCCCAAATTGAGCTTCAAAGGTATGATTTTTAGTGATGCGTATGATTTTGCTAATGTGGTAGTTGCTTTTGTTTTGAAAATTGTAGTCATACACGTGAACACCTCTCTTAAATGTTTTAAACTTTTTTGCAAATTTGCAAGTAAAATATCAATTTGATATTTCTATAATTATCCTTATACAAAATTCCAACTCTGTCATTGCATTGGCGTTTTTACATAAACAAATAAATATAACAAAAACCCCAGCATAATATTATAGTGATGATTTTGTAATTTCAAAGAACTGTTCATCCTAAAAGCTTCCCTTGAATAGATTTTGGTGGCGTTTGGCAAGTCTTTTCACGTAGTCAATCTTTTGGGTTTCGACAAACTTTAAAGACCAAGAATTAGTGAGCCGCTTACCAAACAGTCATTATCTTTAAAAACAATACCCTAAAAGCTCAATATGTTTTTTGGCCATCTGGGCTGCTGGAAGATATTTCAAAAAAGACTTGCCAAACAACACCTTTTATTCTCTAACACACCCCCTTACACAAAAGCCCATAGGACTTGAAGTCTGGATAAGTGTGGGCCCATCCATACCTTGTGTTGAAATTTAATTAACTATAATGGAAACAACGAGGATTGAACACTAAACCACTTGGTCAAATAGGCTCTGGTATCATCTCAAAGAACCATTCAACTTAAAAGCTTAAGCTTTCAGGCAAGGCCCTTGAATAGATTTTTATTCTTTGACATGCAACATTTGTTGTTCGAGGCAATATTGTAAGACTTGGTCTAGACTGAAAATTGGCATGTTCTAGAGTCATGGTTTTTCTGATTATTCACCGGTTCCTACATAATCCGTACAACATTGGCTTAAGGTGCATCCAAGTCTTAAGCCCAGTTTGTTGTGTCTTTTTGCACGGTATGTCAGCTATTTACAAGCCCAACAGACTACGATTTGGTCTTTTCCTATTTGTTTTGTGGTAGATCTAGCCGCTAAAAGATGATGCATTGAAAAGATGTGAGAAGCCCAAAACGGGCGATTTTTGGGAAGCTCCAAATGGAGTTTTTGCATTTTTTGTCTATTCATCTTTGTGTAGAAAGACTTGCCTTAACCAAACGGCCTTCAGGATGCTTAGATCTTAATGCAAAAGCTTAATGCGTCTTTTGACTATCAAAGCTACTAGAAAATCTTCCCAAAAAGACTTGCCAAATGATCCCTTAATCATCCACATATGTTGCTCTCACATCACAACCAAAACACAATATGCGAAACCCTTAACCAAAAAAAAGGTAAAATCTCCTCAACTAATCTTCTATCTCCATTCATTTCTAGCTTCTAAGTACAACAATATAGCCATCAAATTTGATTGACATAGCAATGACCAGTTTTACCTTTTATATGGCCAGTTCTCCAATAGAGTTCTTCCATCAACCCCAAGAGATACTTTCCCCTCCAACCCTTCATATCTGTGATGTGGAATATAAGATATTTGGTTGAAGGACCACTGGTAGCAAATCCTAGGCCATGCTTGGGAGTGCTCTTATTTGGGTCGGGACCACACCATTAAGCACTTATTGGTGTTTGAAAAGTAAGCCCAAAACAAGGGCTTATTTTAAAAATAAGGGCTTATTTTTTAAGCCCAAATTTTCAGCCTTTTTAAAGTTCTTATACAATAAGCACCATTTCAATTTTTGTTTTCTTTCAAAATTATCCCCAATTGAATTTTATAAAAGTATTTTCCTAAAAGTGATTTTGTAAAAGTACTTTTTTAAAGTGATTTGATAAAAGAAAGTAAAACCCAAAACAAAATTAAACTAGAATTTATACTTCCATGCATTTATACTAGTGCAAATAAAATTACACTGCAACCAAAAACATCCTTAATATACAATTTTACATGCATGCATGAAAATCACCTCTATATAAAACCTTCCTTAATTTCATCCTCTTTTTCATAAGCAAAATAATTCAATAATTCATTAACTAAAACAAACTATACACATAAAGTTCTAGCCATTCAAGAGGTACATCCCATCAGTAACGGACATTCTCACTCAAACAGCCCCCAATTCGGCCTTTAATCTTCATTGAACATATAAAAACATCCCAATCATCCACCACCTTGGCTGGGGTTTGGTAGATGTGAGGCATAAGAAATTAGAGGAAGGGAGGAGTAAGTTAAGTGGATATTCACATGTAAATCTTGGGTTCACCACAAGATTTACACGATATTGATCAAATTGTCAAAAATAAATCCAGACTCCTGTTAATGGATATATAATATATGAGATTGGATTAGCTGAACGCTTTAGCTGTTGAGAAGGTTGTGAAACTAATAGTAACATCTCACACCAGTCATAAAATAGAAGGGTCCTACAATTATTCAACCTCTTAGTGTGGGGTCCTATGTATTTTATTACTAGCGTGTAATATCATTATTGATTTCGTAGCTTGTTAAACAACTAAAGCATTAAATTAATCTGAATTCATACGAAGAGTTGCATGGTGAGTCCGAACCCATAAGTGGCACCTCAGCGTCACATGAGGGGCAGGTCGCAGTTTAAGCAGTTCGGTCTAAGCCGACCAGCCCGACCTACATCTCGACTGTTGGAAGATCAATGGGTCGCTCTACAGTAGAGCGGAGCACATCACTTCGAGAGAAGCCCATGACTTCAGATGTTGGCTTGACCTCCTCGACCTGGGCATTCAATGACCTAAGTAGCCAACTGACCTCCGGGGTACCGACCTACGTGGCAAACTGTCCTTATTCGGTTAGCACACCTATCAGTTTTGAAACAGATGGTGACATGTCACCCACCTGATAGGGATAATCCTGCTCCCCGCATGCTATGGAGAGACTAGAGGAGGATCCTTGCAAACGCTGATGGAACGTGCCCCGAAGATAACGGGCCAATAAGGCCTATCGTCTTGGATATCAAAGACATAGCTTTTGGACCTCGAGGCCTATAAAAAGGCACCTTTATGCCTTCACAAGGCACATGTGACTAAATTCAAAACTTACTATAACAATCAAGGTACATGTGACCCCAGGTACTTTGATTGCTTATTGTTTTGTAGATCCGATTTGTGGCCTTAGCACCCTATTGTCAGAACTGTTCTCTAGTAGGGATTTAGGGTAGGATCGTGTTACAACACATACAAAATAGGGTCAATTAGGATTTGATGAATTATTACTTTTTTTATTTATTTTTCAAGCTGAATTATTTGTACAAAATGGGATTTATTCCTCATTGAGCATGCCTCGCACCAACTTTAGGAGGTGTAAGGCTAGGTATTGGAGCGGTCTCTTTGAAAGGTGAAGAGAGTCCTCGGGTGTGGGGGAAAGATGAAGGTCCTGAGGTTAAGGATCTGGGAGAGTTTTGGGATACTCGAGAGTATTGGGTGACAAATGCTTGGGATCGGATGAGCTTCAATACGCAGAGGATCCCTATTTATGAATTTCAATACAAGGAGGATTGTGTGTGCTTCTATGGTGTTAATCATGATGTTTGGATGTCCATTGAGGGTCTGAGTGAGCAGTACGTACCTACACCAACCTTACAACCCATCACAGCGGTGCATTGGAAAGATCTTCCATTCTTCTATGTTATCATTATGGGAAGACATTCCTATTAGAGAGGCAAGCTTGTTGGTTTGATTTGAGCTATGCAGGCATAGAAACATAACACCTGTGCTAGTCGAGACTCCTCCATTTAAACTAAGGGCCTATTCATTTGCTTTGAAGTCTGACATCTAAAAGTGCAATAATTACATTAAGAGGTATATTGGTATTGGTGAACTTTTCTTTCCTTTAAAATCTGAATGTAGAGAATGTTATTCTTAATTTTGAAAATTATCAAACATCCATTTTGACCCATATATTAGAGTTTTTGTTTATCTTTTTGGGGGTATCATTAAAAAACAAAAAGTTGTATGATTGCACTTTAAAAAATGAGAGATACAAAGAAACAATCATTTTTTTCTTAAAGTTAAAAAATTCTTCTTAAGATATAAGAGTTAAAAGACAGGCCCTAACTTTCTTTTTCACCCTAAAGGTAAAATTTTGATAGAAAAGTAACTGTGGGTTTGTTCAATAGAAATACATATGCTTATATGGTTGGAGTTTATCATATAAATAGTTTGCTTTTTTTTATTTTTAACAACTTTATGTAACTAGCTATGATCTGTTGAGATCTAGCCCGTTCATCTATACTATATTATATATCGACTCAGTTTACGTGGCATCTTAATCTTCTTCTTCAAATTTTGTTCTAAAATTTCTATTCCCGTTTTTACAATGTTTTGAATTTTTTTTATTATTTTAAAGCCATGTAATTGAGCTCTTAGACCAATCAGATCTTTATACTTTACCGTGAATAAGATTGTTGTTCTCACGCCAACTAACCCATGATCCCTCTCAAAATAGGAGAGGTGCTAATCCACGATTGTGTTCATTACTTTTCATCAAACCGGGAGCTTCACCATGAATGAACAGAAAGAGAACCAGTTGGCGTGAGAACGATAGAACAATAGTGGTAATCCAGTTCTATATGTTAGGAGAGTGCTATTGTTCTCTCTGGGGGACAACAGAACAAACAGAGAGCAAATAGCTAGCTCACTTTTTTGAAAATAATAGTTTGGGATTTGTGGGGAGGCATATGAATGATCAACACCAAACACAATCCAATCAGCGGTTGTTCATTCTTCCAGCTTTCCAGGTATGCCTTTCACATCATTGGTTTAATCTACTAGCCATTTACGAGGTTTTAATCGCCCACGAAGTCGTTGGACGACGTTTGGGAGGGAAACAAGGGTGAATATCTCACCCCTGTTTTGGTTAGTACATCTGCATTAAACTATGATGATGTTTGGAAGTGTGGACGTTTTTTGGGGCCAATTTTTAAGAAAAAATGTCCATACTTGGAATACCCGTTTTAAAAAAAAAAAAAAAAAAACGCTTCTGCCATGTAGGCAGTGAGCAACACTATGCTGTTTGGTAATGTAATTTTCATCACCATTTTTCATGTATATACTGATAGGTAAGCACCACATAGGATACACATCAGTCAACCGTTGGGGGAAACGGTTCACCGATGCATGAAATGCCAAATTACATCGGTGGGGTCCCGATTTACAAAATATGCCTGATTTTTCAATAAACACCTGGGCGTTTGTTGAAATGCCTATATTGATCCAACCTGGTACCGTTTTTTTTGAAAAATGGCCACAATTCCAAACATCCCCATATATGTTGTCAGGTTAGGAAAATGAGTTCAATGGGATGGATTTTGGGCAGCCGCTCCAAATCCAATTCCAAACTCACTATTTAAACTTATAAGTTAGTTCACCTTTAGTCTAATCACACCGATCCAGTTCTTTTTTAACAAGCCAGTCCATTTTGTTTAATTGATTTTGGTTCGTTTTTAGAACCGTTCCAGTCCAACCAGATTAATAAATGAATTAACTAATAAATTACTAATGAATGAATTAATAAATAAGTATATTACAATAATCTATAATTAATATTTTAATTAGCGAGGCAATAATTAATAAATTAGAACAATTAAAGCATTACTATTATTGATAAATTTATTATTTATAATTACTAACCAACCATATTCATTTAAATTTACAAAAATAATAATATTAATTTCTGAAAATAAACACAAATAATTAATTTATTAATAAATTACTATTAATGTTTTTATCAATAAATCATTATCAATAATTTCTAAAAATTTTAGTATTTGATTGTTGGTAAATGATATTGAAATAATTACATTTCTAAAAATTACAATTATGATTTCAGATAATTATAAATTATTGATCAATTTCATTCGAAAATGAAAGATAGTTTAGTGTAGATTTTGGAAATTATGGATAATTTATTGATTATTTAATAGACTACTGAAATGATTGAAAATTTATAGATTATTCAAGCAATAAATAATTATTGAAAACTAATAATTAATTATTCAGAAAAATAGCATAATTCTCATTATTACATTTTCAGAAAATTATTGATTAATTTTAATTGAAAATAACAGATAAGTTAGTGCAAATTTGGAATTTTATGACATTTTTTAATTTTTGGAATATTATGGAAAATTATTGTAATTATTGAAAATTTATAATTATGTTATCATAATTTATAATTATTTAATTTTTTATTCTTATCAACGTAATTACAATTATTACACTAAAATAATTGTTTGTAGTTTAACTAGCTAATTCCTTTTTTTCATAATCTCAAACTGTAATTCCCATTATCTAATAATTTTTGAAAAATTAATAATAGAAAAAACTGTGAATCTTGATTTAAAATAATGGAAATTAATAATAATAATTATTGTTACATAATTAAAAATTTTCTATTTTGTATCAATTCCAATAATGTAAGTATTAAATTACACAAATTTCCATTATTTAAAAATAATTACTACAGAATTATAAATTACAATAAAATATGTTATTTGAAATTACTGTAATTACAGTAATTTTGAAATACAGAAATTCCAATAATAATTATTAGTGTAATAATTACAGTTTGTTTCAAAATAATTTTATAACACTAATAAATCTTATTGGAATTTTATTGTAATAATTCAACTACAATAATTATTGTAATGAAAATTTTATTTCTAATTACAGATTTGCTTTTCATATTAATTTTATTACAGAAATAATTATCTTTGAAATTTTAGTGTAAATTATTATTTTACCGAAATTTATAACAATAATTATTATAGGAATTTTATTGCTGATAATAATTACAGTAATAATTATCAGTGAAATTTACATTTTCAGAAATTTATAAATGTATTTTTATTAGTATAATAATAATTTTTAAATTACATTATTTATTATAGTAAAATTTGTTATTCTCAAAATACTGTAATTACTATAATTTTGAAATAACTGTAATTCCAATAATAATTACTAGTGTGGTTAAATTACTTGTTTTTCAAAATAATTATTACACTAATAATTATTATTGGAATTTTAGTGTAGTAATTAAATAGAGTAATCATTATCATATATATTTTACTATAGTTAAAATTTCTTAAAATTAATTTTATTACACTAACAATTAAATTGTGTTATTTTCCAGAAAAATTACTAGAAATCAATAAATATGCAAAATTTTCAACCAATATTTTTATTTAAAAATGGAATTTAAAATTAATTAAAAATTTAAAAAATTGGAAAATAGTCAACAATTATATCTCTAGGAAAGAATTGGTGGAGTTTGCAAATTTTCAAACAAAATATCATAATTGGAAAATTTTGGAGAAGAAAATAAAAAATATATTAATGTAATTTTGGAAAATTTCTTTAAAATGCAGTAAATAATTATTGGAATATTTTGGAAATTTGGGAAATTTTATTACATTTGATGGATTTTGGAAAATTATTTAAAAATTGTGTGATTTTCATTTTAAATTATTAAAGATAAATTAGTATTGGTAAAGGAAAATGGTAATTTGAACCAATAATTACACAAATTATTTCTGTTATTAATATAAATTATTATAATATTGGAAATTTTAGAAAAGGAAATTATTAATTAACTTATATTGAAAAAATAAAATATAAATTGGTGTAATTTTGTAAATAATATATTTAAAAAGAGAATAAATTATTTAATATATTAAAAAATCAATAGTTTAGTATACTTTTGAAAATTTACCAGCAGCCAACATTCAATATATCCTTTTTATCCTTTTACCAACAAATTAGACATTGGGTTTTCCCGTGCATCGCACGGGTCCTCTGCTAGTAAAGCTATATGTAGATTCAACCCACTATAGTAAAACTGAAACAAAACAAGATAATTCCTTTGTAAGCTGTATATACATTTTTAACAAATGTTAGGATTGGACCCCTCTAATTATTTGGACCGGTTTTGGATTGGACCCCATCCAAACCAAAATCAATTTGGACGGATTGGATAGACCAACTAGACATATTGAATTGGATCAATTCAGATTTAATGGTCCAAAGTATTTATTAGATTGGATTGGACCTGGTCCATCCACGATGGATTTATATTGGATTGAAGCAATATCTGGTCCATTGATAAAAGGTAAGAATATCGATGTCAATAGACCAGGTTTGAGTTAGAATTAATCTAAATTAAAACAAATTTGAACAAATTGGACAGTCTAAACATTGAACTGGACCGATGCAAAATGGTCCAAAATATTCGTTGGATTGGAGCAAATCCAATCTGATTGACCCCTATTAATGTATATAAAGCCTATATCACAATGTAACATATTCTTGTACTAGTTTTAGTGGATCCTTACTCAGTTCATGCTCAAAAATTATTATAGGTCCATTTAGATAAGTTTTTGTTGAGCCTTGAGCTGTGAAAAATAAGATTGAACGAAAAAGTGTTTGGAATATTCAGTAAGAACTGCTTTTTTAAAATATTATAATCTAAAGCCAAAATATTTGGACTCCAAAACACAAAATCGGAACTTTTCTTTTGAGCTGGGCTCTAAAAGTACAAATGTGAAGCTTATCCAAACGAAAACTTTAGGGCTGTTTTGGTTTGTGGGAATAGGGTTTGTAATTGGAATCCAAATAGGCCCTTTTTTATTCCAACTGTTTGATGGGTGGAATTGGAATCCTATTCCTATTTCAGATAGAATCACATTTTCGTATTTATGGGAATAGTCATTCTATTCCCTTTCCGTGGGAATGAAATCCCATTTCAACTGTTTTCAATTCTTATTTCGATTCGTGATTGAACCAAACAGACTGAAAATAGACTATTCCGATAATTCAAAAGGATTTCAATTTCGATTCTGATTTTAAGTTCGATTACAAACCAAACGGACAAGCCATTACTTATACAATAATAGTTTGATGACAATTCAATTGCAAAACGACAAGCCTTTACTTATACAATAATATAAATCAATCACTGAATTGATAACATTTTCTAAGAATATATGCATATGATGAAAGGGGTTGGACTCACATCCACATTACACTTGGAACTCACCGTCCAATCACCACCGATATGGAGGTGGAATGGGGCTACAGTGATATTGAATCATTGATTAGATTAAGAAGTGTTGAAAGTCATTAGAAATGCCTGGAGGATTGTGGGACCGGATCCCACGATTGTCACCTACCCACAATATAATTTGGCTTTTGCGTTTTGACCAAAGAAAAAAAAAATAGATGACATCAGACTACTCATATTTGTGGCGAGAAAGCTTTCTCCTGCTTGATGAAAATATTAACAGATTTGAGGTCATAAGCTTTTCAGGTTGTCCTATTCAAGCCCACTTACCACAAATTGGTCGACTATTAGTTACGAGTTAAGCAGTTGTCCTTATGCTCATACCTCATAATAATGCGTATAAAATCAAAACCGGACGGTGGGTCGGCAACCAATCTTACGGCCTAAACCCTGTGGGCCCCATGGTCGGCGCCGGCTATGGCCCATCCGGCCAAACAATCCACACTCCCCTAACCTTAACGTGCATTGTTTTATATATAAACCATGACACACAGGCCATGAGTCACACCAGTCGATCGATCTTCTCATAAACTACAAGCTGATCGATCTCCTCTATTCCGGCTAGTATCTCCAGTCTCCCTCGAGCCTTGAGAAAAATGGTGAAGATATCGTTGGGAAGCTTGTCTGACTCATTTGCTGTTGGTTCTCTCAAGACTTATCTCGCAGAGTTCATCGCCACCCTCCTTTTCGTGTTCGCCGGCGTCGGATCGGCGATTTCTTACAGTAAGTATCTGGTCGTATCAACTATCAACAAGGGTTTGCCTTGTGGGAGTGGTTGTTGTTTGGTCACAACGTTTCAATGTGGAATGACAATGACAATGACAATTTCTGCTTGCAGGTAAGCTCACCTCGGATGCTTCGTTGGACCCTCCTGGCCTTGTAGCCATAGCCGTGGCTCATGCCTTTGCGTTGTTCGTGGGAGTCTCCATGGCAGCCAACATCTCAGGTGGCCACTTGAACCCAGCTGTCACCTTTGGATTGGCCATTGGAGGCAACATCACCGTCCTGACTGGCATCCTCTACTGGGTTGCACAATTGCTTGGCTCCATCGTCGCCTGCCTCCTCCTCCACTTTGTCACCAACGGCAAGGTAATTTGATCATTTGATATGTAATGGAATCCCAACTGACGGGTTGGTCGGTCTGGGAGCAACTTGGGCGGGCCCAACCTGAGCCTGGACCGATCTAACCAGAAAATTTACACGGATTGCACTTGGATTTTTCAATTCTCGAACTTTTTTTTTATTTTTTGGGCCGGGCCTAAGCATAACTGGTAGGGAACTTGAATCCGGCCCAAATCCATCCCAACTATATATATATATATATATAGGATATATACATGTGTAATTTTAGAGTGGGTTGACTGATCAACCCGAGCCCCACCCAAATGCTTCAAATTATAGTGTAAACAGGGCTCAGGTTGGGAAGATCTGGGCTTGATCTGAAACCAGCCAACCTTTACTCAAATCTTAGGATTGGGCCTGAGTCGATAATAAACCCAGCTCAGCCTGCCCAATTTGAACCCCCTAAGTCCTATGTGAATCCAACCCATGGTTTTTCTTACCCCGGTTCTGTTGTTCCGGTTGTTGACAGTCAATTCCGACTCACAGCGTTGCATCGGGGATGTCTGCCATCGAGGGTGTAGTGATGGAGATAATTATAACCTTTGCACTGGTGTACACCGTCTATGCCACCGCCGCTGACCCGAAGAAAGGCTCACTTGGGACAATAGCTCCTATTGCAATTGGGTTCATCGTTGGCGCGAATATCCTGGCAGCCGGTCCCTTCAGTGGTGGATCAATGAACCCGGCTCGATCTTTTGGACCGGCAGTGGTCAGCGGAGACTTCTCCCAGAACTGGATCTACTGGGTGGGCCCACTCATCGGGGGTGGCTTGGCCGGTTTGATTTACGGTGACGTCTTCATCGGGTCATACACCTCACTCCCGGTCTCCGAGGACTATGCTTAAGCCTTGGAAGGGCAACGAGAGAACAATGAAGTAGAAATACTCCTGGGTTTTTTAGTATGGGAGTTCCTTACTGGGTGGAATAAGAAGTGTGGATATGTCTGTTTGTTTCTATCCTTGTCTCATTGTATGCGCAAATGTGTGATTATTTTCTAGTGTATTTGACTATTTGTTGTGAAAATGAATGGACTTGCGGGTCGGACCGCTTCGTGATGCAACGCTTTTACTGCTCCACATCATGGGAGAGAAGTGTGGTTATTTCTGCTATCTACGAACCCGATAACAATTGAACAACCCATGATTCCATGTGACGATTCCTTTAATATTGGATCCATTGCCGCATATACAGTGACCAACATCAAGATCAGACGTGCCAATGCCATGGTGATTGGTGGAGCCCAGCAACTGAGCCACCCAGTAGCAAATGCCATTTAAGATGCTGATATACCCTTCTGTGGGTTTTCTTATTTGTTCTCTACTCCTCACAGAGAATACGGATCTGCTCCTCCAAAGCGCTCCTCACACCACGTCCCACCTGTGCACATTGGAAATATCTCCCGTAGTTGGAGTTGTTACTCATGGAATGCATGGTGCATGGCATGTGCTGTGAATTTGGTGTGAGGTGGCGCTTGGTGATGACCTGACATCCATTTTATAGCACATTGCTGCTGTACATCTGGAACATTTTCTTAGTTTAGTATTTCATTCATGGGGTGGGATAGGATCTGCTACCAACACATGTTCCCATGACTGTCCCAACCGGCCACTGCAGTTGCACATTGAGAATATCTCCCGGACTCTGATCTGCTGCTCACTACTTGTTCCCACATCCTTACACACGGGACATATAGTAGTGGGTAGCAGATCTGGAGGCCTCCCTTGTCATACATGAGGAGGAGATATTTGTAATGACTGGTTGGGTTTTGGGACAGTGTGGAGAGCGTTTCTTGGTAGTACATGTAAGAGGATTCAAGAGGAAGAGAGAGACCCGGATTCCCTGTAGCCCTGGGCACACATGGGTCTCATGTCTTTATATTTTAAACTTCTGCTCGACACTAATTTGCCCCTGTTCAGGATCCGGTTGCTGAATGCCAAAGCGTAGAAGTTTGGACTTGAGTTTTCAATATTATCTAAAGCGGCTATAAGCTTTTATTTATTCATTAAAATTCATACCCTGCTGGTGTTGGCAATATTCTTTATCCTAATTCCACTAACAAATCTAAATCCATCAAGATGACCCGAATTCGATCTGTTTCAATATGGATCCACCCATTACAATGGATCCTATTTTAATACCAAAATAGAAATGGCTGAATATTGTTGTAGTCTGCATAAACATTATCATCAATTTGTCTTCATATTAGATCAGCTAATTAAAGAAATTTCGGGGCTTAAAAAAACAAAAAGAAATTTCTGTTACATGCATGTGTCATCTAGTTATACCCCACAACTACCTCCACCACACCATGAGATGAATCCGAAGGAAGCTGAGGAGGGAACATCACATTGTCATAGACAAGGCCAGCAATCGCTGCCCCGATCAAGGGTCCGACCCAATAAACCCCTTGGTTCTTGAAATTCCCACTAATGAGAGCTGACCCGAATGAACACACCGGGTTCATGGATCCACCCGTGAACGGTCCCGCGGCCAAAACATTGGCTCCCACAACTAACCCGATCGCAACGGGGCCGATGACACCAAAAGAACCTCTCCTCGGGTCTCCGGCAGCGTAGACCGTGTATACCAAAGCAAACGTTATCACACTCTCCACCACAGCTCCTCCGAAACCGGTCATCTCCTCCGCTATCGCATGGTTCGGAATCGCCTGCAACAACCACCAATTAATCCTCTTTTTCCCTCTTGAGAAAGGATCGGAGATGGCTATCTATCTAATATTAGATTTGTATATAGAAGAAAACTTTACTCACTTGTCCGGCGGTAGCCACCCTCAGGAGCAGACATGCCATGGTGGAAGCCAGCAACTGTGCAACCCAGTAGAACATGGCTGTCAAGACGCTGATGCGCCCGCAAACGGCCATCCCAAAGGTCACAGCGGGATTCACGTGGCCCCCTGAGATGTTAGCAGAGATGTAAACTGTTGACGATAGTGCAAATGCATTAGCAACGGCGATGGCCACCAGAGCAGAGGGAGAGGACGACGCATCCGGCATTAGCTTGCCTGTTAACAAGAAATAACAAATCGATTCAAATTAGTTTGGCTTTCTAGTTGTGTTGTCTGTGATTAGCGAGGAATGGTAAAGCAAGAGTACTGAAAGACTCACGGGAAGACATGGAGGAACCGACAGAAGCGAAGATAAAGAGGAATGTGGAGATGAACTCTGCTAGATATGATCGGAGGGCAGCAGGAGTTACAGACTGCCGGAGACAGGCGCCTAGCATCGTCGAAGCCATTTTTATGTTTTATGGGTTAAGAAATGAATAAATCTGGAAGGAATCACGATTAATGTAATGGGAGATTCTTAAACTGGAAGGAAGAAAGGAAGGAATCAGAGTCGGTGAATGTAATTGGAGATTCTTCTGTTGGTTTATCAGTGCGAGGCCGAGGAACTGAGGATTGAGGAGAGTGTTTATATAGAACACCCAAGATTGTGAAACAAAGGGGCGCGACGCTCTCTAGAGTCCGAAGCACAGGTTCATGAATTCAGATTTTAACTGCCAAAGTGACGTGGCAACTTTAGTCGTTAGTCGTTAGTTTTTAGAAGAGCCGTTTGGCAGGCAGGCGCCTTTTGAAATTGCGCATGTTATCCCTCTCGACCCCGCCATGTACAATGGGCTACGAAGCCCAATCAGGAATGAACACGTCAGTGATCCGTATAGTTCCCAGATCACGTTAAATGAGTACTTAATAAATATTTTAATAGTTGTAAAAAGTGTTCGTTTAACATGTTTACAACGTCGTGCGGCTCGTGCCTACCTGGCTTGGGGTGCTCAAGTTCCGACAGTGTCTGTCGCATGGTTAAAACAGTAAGGGGTTATTGCCGATAAGGGGAATTTTGGCCCTTAATATCAATATAAATAAATTTTAATATAATATTCCGAATAGACTACATTTTTTGAAAAAATATCAAATAAGGAAAAGAAAAACTGTTCACCTCTTTCCTCCTCCGAATGGTGAACAAAGGTGACAAACCTTCCCCACCTCAGAGTATGCTCCCACCAAGTAATTTGGTGGTTCCATAGAAAATAAATAAACCCATATTAGCATTTTGGTGTTAGTGAGTTCTGTGAAAAAAATAGTTCCCGAGTGGTTCATTTACTTTGGTAAATAATAACCTCCTGAAATTTTGAATAAATTACTTATCCATTTGTGCTGAAAATTGTTAATATGTGATGGGATAATATTGTTATTTCAATAATGTCACTTTTGTTTTGGATAAAACAGTCACTGTACAACTTTATCTAAAGAATAAAAGAACACTAATAAATACACTTATTAAGTGTTAATAATAAATGCATTTATCCAGGTAAATGACTTATGGAGACATGGACAAGGCTTCATCACAAAACTTGTGCCCAGATGTCCTCACAACCCTTACAGCCATGCATTGAGAATATCTCCCCATGAATAGAAAAATATAAATAAGATGTTCCTAATGCACGGCTGCAAGGACTGTGAGGGTGGTGTAAGGACAGATTTTGTTTGGACAAAATCTGAACTCCTATATTGTTCTCCTGCCTAGTCGTTGAATGTGGTGCGTGTGCAACTTAGGGATGCAACTTGGTCAGCCCAACCTGAGTTTTTTGTTTGGGTTGGGTCTGAGTTTTTGGGCTTCAAAATAATTAACGGGCCAGTAAATTTGGGCCTGACTTAAATTTAGGTTGGGCTTAGGTGAGGATAATTCTGTGAGGACCAAATCTATATCAGCTTAAGTTGACACCTTGGGTAATCTGAGCCTGGCTGACCCAGTAAAATATGCATGTGCATAAGTCTGAAATCTGTATATACATTTGTAAATGAAATTTGCACTTCAATTCTACTTTTAAATTGGGTCATAAATCCTAATAAAAGATAATTATACAGAAATACATTTATAATTCTTTAAAACCCACCCAAGTCCGGATAAGACCCACCTGACCCACCCCAAGCTCGAGCCTAGTCTGAGTTATGACAAAGCGGACCATCTGGACCCGTGGGGGGAATGCTAAAGCTGAGAGGAATGGAGTAGCCTACGTAATCAGGGGAAAAAGAGGGGCTTTAGTGGGATGGATTCCTGGTTTTTCTGATATGTTTGGCTCTGGTTAAAGAGTCGGAAACAAAATGGTGCCCTTTTGTCATGGATCTAGAGATAGGTTGTTCTTTAATGATGAGAGGGGGATTGTAACGGTGATGGTTTTGACATATGGTAATGAACAAATGAAGGAGAAGGGGGAGATGAAAAAGGAGAAACAAGAAAGGTGAGGATGAAGAAGCCATAGTTTTTTCGTGCAGAAAGGAATCGATAGAGAAATTGAAACTTAGAACAAGGAGAAAATGAGCATATCCGTGCATTAACTGCTCCTTTTGTTTTGTATTACAGGAGAATCAAATTGAAACATGAATGATAATATAAAGTAAGGCACAGCAGTGCCTAGAAATAGCAGAAAGATGCAACCTGTAGGATAAAGCAATCTTGTGCTTTTAACTTGGCCAAATAAAGTGAACGACCTCAAGTTCTAACTTGACCATAGGAGTTGCAGAGAAACAGTAATCTCGTTCATCAGCTTCTCCGTTTTCTACTTACGCGTCTCTCTCGTGCTTATAAAAATTGCTCACTGTCACATGTATGAAGTTAGAACCCGTGCCAAGCTGACATGATTGGGAGTGCAGAAAAATGTGCATGACCGAGAGTACAGGTTATCCGGATTCGGATCAGATAGTGGAATGGCTAGCGATGATTCACAAACCGCCCTCAAACGATTAGTCATTAGACTCGTAACTCGAGCTGCCTTCGAAATTTGAGCGATCCACAAAGTCTATCCATTAAAGTATTAAATGATTAGAATCATCAGATGCTGGCTTTGAAATTTGTAGAATCCGAAACAAACCAATCAACATAGGCTGCATTAACTAAACATTTACTACTTTTCAGAACTCTTTATGGCTCCCCCCAAGATAAGGAGAAACATCACGCTTCAACTCAAGACAAATGAGAACAAAGAGGCGAGACTCCAAGGTGAAATATGTTGTTACTAGTAGTGTTTGAACTATGTTACTAGTATAACATAAACTAGTGAAAGGAAAAGGTTTCGAGATACTGATGCAAGTGTCTAATGGATCATGACACTATAACAAAAGTAATCCTACTACCTATAATCTCCTCCAACCCAGCAAAAAAATACTGTAATTTTGTTCGTCCAGCAAAAACCATCGCCAAATACGGAAATACCACAACCATACTACGTACCATCCATTCCAGAAAACAGACAAGCTCCTGCTACCCAGAAAGAAGGGAAAAAGACCCAATTAGAAACCATTTAATTCTTAGACATAATGCTAAAGAGTGTAATAGTGAAATGCAGAGGAAAAGGATGAAGCAGCAAACCTCAATGTTCTGTTTAACGAGCAATAGAATAGCAGTGGCGAGTGCAATTGACTCGCATACCCGGTGCAGTCGTTTAGAGTTTCCTTCTGCACCAGCATTGAGTAAGGGTTGATTGATTGCTAATCAGAATCGTAAATTTCTCCATCATCAGAAATCTCATCAAATGACCTCATGTCAAGCTGGTAGCGAAGGATTCCCCCAATACCACCAAATCCCCTGCAGAATTGAGACCCTTCTTGTGATTTGTTGGTAACAAACTCAAGACTGCAACCAAATCTTTTGTACTCGTTAGCAAACCACTCAAGTAGTGACATCTTCTCCTGAACCTCCAATTCTGCACCAGTGGCTTGATCCCGGAAGTTATTTTGATCAGCCTCTTGATCCTTGTTCAGGTGCTTTATGACGATCTCACCAGTGGAGCTATTTTTTAGGGTATACCTGTTAATGTCCAGACTTTCCCACACAATAAGTGTTTCAACAGCACCCATTTCAAGTGCTTTCAGTGTGTCATCCACACCAAAAACATACTTCCCGGTATCCTGGCTGATTTCTTCAAAGTACTTCCCAATCAAGCGCTTCTCCTGAATGAACTTAACATTGGATAGGATCTCAGAGGATAGTTCAATTGCCTGATTGAACCCATTCTCCCCTCCATAAGAAACATCAACCACATTAAGTATCTTGGCCTGGAGACGGGGATCAAACATATCTGACTGGCTCAGCTCTGTCTTGAAGTCAGCTGACCCAGCCAGTATTAACCCTGCAACATTTGGCTGGCTGGTAGCTGGATTGATGAAGAATTGTGTGGCAAGCTCAGCTGTCTTTCTCACATAGTTGTGCCGTTTCTCCATACGAAGACGGGCAAAACGCAGAGCAGACTGTCCTCCTCTTCCGTGTTTTTTTGGGAGATCAACAGTGAATTTGTGGAGAACCTCACGTGTGTTTCCACTTAATGTCCCAAAAAGGGTCCCATTTCCATCCATGACTATAAACCCAAATTTATCATCAGATTCCAGGAGTTCATTCAAGGCCTCAGTGTGGAACTTATTATCACAGAGGTAGAGTGATGCGTTTATGGGCTTGAAAGGCTCAAAGTCAATTGTTACCTTTTTTTCCTTCCCATCTTCAGTAACAATTGTTCCAGTGTACAGAACCAATCCATTTGGTGGAACCTTATTATAAAGCTTCAGCCTCTGCTGAGCAGAGGTAATGGCGCCCAATACTGACTGGCGGTTAACCCTACTTTTGATGTTTGAAGCAGTTCCAAATTCATCACCCAACATCTTAGTAACTCGAGATATTTGATCACGTGGGGGCATAATAAGTGAGATCATGCTGGTACCATTACCTCTTGCAGCTTCCAGTGCCTTGATCAATTTCTTGATCTTCCATATCTCAATATTCTTATCAGTTTCATGACCATCAGCCATTTTAATTGGTAAGCACTAGAAAAAACAAGACAAGGAGCTGCAAGCACAAACATATAATCAATTCAAGTTGCATGTTACAAAGCCTACACACATGAATAAAGAGAACCAGAGAAAATTACACTGGAAGGCAGGAAAAAAATTTACGACATATTTCAACTAATCATACTATGACATACTTTTTTTTTGATCAATCATACTATGACATACTTCAACCCTAAACATTCTGATCTATGAGGAACAAGCAGGATCAGACAAAAATAATTTAATTTTGGAATCAAATGGAGCCTAAGCAAGGTTGAAAGTATCGATATGATACGCCCCGTATCGAGTATATCGAATCATATCTTTTGGGTACCAAAACACCTGTTTACATGTGGTTTCCGGAACCCCTTTTTTAATTAAAAATACATATAAAAATATATATAAAAACCAACTTTTGAAAAAAAAATTAAAAAATATAAAAGCACAAGGTTTAGTACCAATACACCTCTGCTGATACACAGAGTTGCATCAATACTTTGAACCTTGAGCCCAAGGAATAGAGCATCAGGGAGAAGGCCTCGTTTCAGCCAAAGCAGGCTTTTACTATTTACTTTGTACTGTGAAACCCATTTAGTAAAATGAGTTTGCAGACCATGCTTTTCACTATGAAAAGCATGGATAAGTATGTGGATAGAGTAATTCACTTCCATGCTTTGACATTAGACCAACTATTCAACAATGCAATTTGGAAGTCTCTAAAGGACACATGGCTACATCAAATGTGTTATGTGGCATACATGTGATATGGTAGTATGGTACTATTTTTATACTTCCAAAATGTGACATGTCATTCACAAGTTTGCCACAGCCCACAGAGCATCAATAGTTACGCCACATTGCATGCAACTATGCTTTTTCCTACTTATTGATCTTTCTGCCATGTAGCATCTCATCGAGGAATAGAAAGGGTAGAAGACAAACAAAAAAAGGTAGCATGTGAGAAACAAATGACTTCTTAAAATCAAAAGTAAAAATGCTGACGAAAGCTCAAAACCAGAAATTCTAACTTCATTTTTTATGCTTTAATGTACTACTTTTACCAACATATACTTTTGAATATAGGCACATCCAAATGCCAAATGTACTTTCAAACTATGTTTTACTTTCAAAAATACAAAAATACTTTAAAAAGGTCTTTCCAAATAGTATCCAAGATTACCACATTGCAAAAGCATGGGCTTCTCCTGGGTCCTAAACTACTACAACAAGGCAAAAATTTTGATCTCTATATCTAAAATCTGAGCTTTGCTGACTACTAAAGAATAAATTTTATAGTAAACAGAAATAGAGAAAAGATTCAAGAATAAAATAAAAATGTCTAAAGATTCACTTTTTAAGTTTCAGTCGCTCTTTCTTCAATAAGTGAGTTACTATAGGATTTTCCATCCTTGTCCTCATCCTCATTATCAATTATCATCACCATCTAACCCTTATTCCAACCATATGGGGTTGTCTAGATGAATCCTGTTTTACTATTCCATTCTGTTTAATGTCATTGAAATTGTTAAAGAATGAGAGCTTAAATCATTTCTTACTACTTCAACCCATCCCCTTTTTAGTCTGACCTTAACCCTTTTTGCCCCTTCAACCTGCAACAGATCACTTTTTCTTACATGGCTCAGTACATTTCCAAGACCAGAAATCAGTGTCTCTAGTTAACCATCAATAAATGTTAACGGTAATGGTCATTGAGAATCTGATCAAAAGGCCTTCTTTTGGTAAAGGTGGAAGGTTTCAATCAACCAAATGACCAATGCTGTAATACTTGGATCAAACTGGGCAGTACGACTGTCAGACTAGAGAACTGGAGGGAATTTTGGTTTTTAAATTCCGGTTTTTAGTTTTTTTCCAAGAGACAGTCTGATCCACTGTTAACCGAGCCAAACTGTTTAAAACCAGCTAGATTTTAGTTACCTAACCAGCTTTCAACGACCCACCCACCCAGGTAACTGCTTCATCATACATTGTAAAATGATAATGAAGGGAATTGAGCTCACCTCCTGTTTACAAAGAATTGCATATTACCATTAATCCACAACATCATTTGTGTTTATTTTTTGCTTCTTTAATGCTCATGCAAGACTTGAACCTGAATCACTTGAATGAAGATTAGGAAAAAAGGTGGCTACAAAGATGATTCACATGTTAAAGTATATAAGATATTATATACATGTGTGTGTGTGACATAATGGGTCACTGGGTCAACCCAATGGTTGAACTGCTGACCCACGACCAAGTAGCCTTTCCTGTTTGATGAACAGTCCAAGTCTTACAACATTGCTAAACATGAATCTATAAGCTAGTGCTTTTGGATGCCTGATGGATCATCCGCATGTCTTTACGCATCTGCATATAGTTGCATGTGTTGAGGATGGTTTATGAAAGGCCTAGGCCTTCAATCCTAATGTTATACAATAGATCCAGTTTAGAACTCCTATATCCAATGGAGAGAAAGCAAAAACCTCCAGAAGCTACTGTGCTGTGTCTGTTAACAGGTCTCCATCTCTCATAAACTGTGCTTGCCTTGGCTCTTGATGGGAAAATGAGAGTTAAAGACAAAGTATTACAGAGGGAAAATTATGGCACCATAAGTTTTTACATTTTCTTGGCATACTGAAGGTCATGTGCAATCTCTTCCAGTTCTCAATAAATATTCACATCAAATAAATCTAATTAAAAACCTAAATAAAGTATCATATTGGAACCAAGAAACCACATTACCATTGCAATATGCTCTTTTCGGGGTATCATCATAATATAGTCCTTTATGCACGACACTTTAACATTAATTTTTAGCTTCTGAACTACTAGCAATCAAAGGTTATATTTCTTTAAAAGCTAGTATAATCTAACTTTCTTAATTCAAGGAATATGTAATGTACAATATGTTGAAGCCATCTAGTAGGTAAAAACAAACACAACCCATGCATCTAAAATTTATTCTTAGCTTAAAAAAAGCATAAATCCAAATCTTACAGTTGAGGCACTACCTCATATTCCAATCATCATAGAAGTGGAGATTAATTAAATTGTCTTAAAGAATTATAAAAATTAAAGGCTCAACATGCATGAAATAAATAAACAATAACAAATTAGAAACACATACTCAAAAGTAAAATTTTTCAAAACCCCAGAAGATCATACAAAGTAGTGCATAACTTTTAAGTTTCATCAACTAGCAGATAACTAATGCAAGCCTTTTGAACTAGTCTCATAAGTAAACACCTGTTCACATGGCAACTCATAGATAGAAAAAAAGAAAGGAGGAAAAAAATAACTAGTTGAGTGTTACTTGTTCAGACCTTGACCAGGTCTGAGCTTCCCAAGTCTCTCTATGCTGTTAGGGAAATCTGCAAGGGTCCTACCACCTTAATGATTGGTAGTTTTTTATATTCTGGGATGCTCTGAATAATATTCTGCATTGAGGATTTGCACTTGTGGGCTCAGGTAAATATAACAGATCAGACCTGCTTGCTGAAACTTCCCTCCATAGCCAAGCGAAAGGTTTGGTACCACCCAACTGCATACTACACTTACTGTACCCTAATCCCCTGCCCATCCTTCTCAATCCATACTCCTAAATAGATTGGGATAGAATACCACCATTGACTATTCCCATTCCATCCTTTATAATCCCGGGGCCTTTCTGCAATGAGATATTCCAACTACAGAAGCATATTCATGCAGATCACTCTTCCACTTCTCTTCTTCAAATTTGTCTAATTAATGGTTACCACCATTAATATCAGGCAAAAGTATCTCCACATTATAAGTCAGACATAAAATTGTTTTCAGAAGGAGTCATTAATCATTATATGGTATAATGGTAACATCTCAGACTCTGAGGGCGGCCACTTTACGTGAAAAATTGCCAATGGTTAGGACCATAATAAGTCTACCCTTCCCAAGACCCCTGATAACTAGGACCAACATTTGGGTAATGGCCCTTTATATAATTTTTTCAAAAATTCCCTTATGATTGATATATATTCTCAACAAAACCAGATTAAAGCCAATAAATACTTAATGATCAACAATCTTGAACAGTAATTCATTTAAAACAACATGCTTAAGCATTTGGTGGGGGGGAGGGGGGGCAGAGAGGGAGTGTGTGAGATTCAATAAAAAAATAAAATGGTAAGCAATACCATTGGGACTATGCTACTGAGATTATACTCTATTTATAAATAATAAAAGGCGAACATGACACCATAGCCCAAAACAAAAGCAGCAAGAAAATATTAGACCTAATTCAGAATAAATGATAACACTAAAAAATAGATAATAGAAAGACTAATAAAGTAATAATGCAAAAATCATAATGTAACGGGCAACATGAGCATATGAGTGTAGATCTGCGGTGAACAAAAACACTGTAAGCCAATGCTGAGTTGCTTATTGGCGTTGGGCAACTGGCCAGCTTCGTAGGACTTTGGAACCCATGCAACAGAAGGGTATTAATCGCTCATCTGGAGAGATGTCTTTAACTCATAAGAAACATAGCTTTGGCTTACAGCACCTGTGGACATCAGACCTGAGCTCTAAAAATACTGGTGTTTAGCATAGAAAAGTGGAAGTTGTAGATTACTGATAGAAACTAATTGGGAAATATATATATATATATAAGTGCAATAAACACGACTCAAATGAAACACCGATGAAGCAAAAATCCGCAACGGTTATAAGTACAAACATAGCAGTTATCCTACGGACGGAACCATCTTGTGTCAAGGAACAAATTCTCAAGTTCAATAATCATCACATGAAAATTATAAAAATCAACAATTCAAAAGTAGCACGTCCTTGAAGCATTAAAACCCCAAATCAACCAAACATGCGCGCACACAAACAGATGGTTTAAAAATGGTAAATTCCTCAAAGCGATCGAACCACAAATAAACTCCAAGACACTGACACGCAAACGCACCGAGTTAACCAGGAATCAGAAGCTCCAAGACAAAGACACGCAACGGTTGAGATCATAAACTAATCAAAACAAACCCTAGCTTACAAAAACAGGAATTGAAGCCAAATAGTAGATATATCACAAAACCAAACAACGGTAAAGACCTCAAACGCATATCCGCATAGATCAAGCTATTATAAACTAAAGACAGCTGATAACAAAACCTAAATTCTATAATCCATGTCGAGCAGATATCATCAGCTAGTCAAAAAGAAAAAAATAAATCTATAATTAGGGAAGAAGATATAGATATACCTGATCCGAGAGTTTCCGAGACTAGGGTTTTTCCTTTCAAGCGGTTAAGAGGAAACCCTAATCCAGAGATGCCTCTGAGGAAGAAGGTCCAAGGGGGAGATAAATACGGCCCGCACTGAATCTGTTCCCCTTGGTCTGTCACTCACTCTTGTCTAATTGCTTCCCTTCGGCTGATTGGAGGTATGGGGTATCTAGCCTGAGTCCAACTGTCCAATTTGTCTTGGCCTTTTGTTCCTCTCCTCACGAATAGACCCGATCCATCCTTTGGGTTGGGTGGGCTGCCACATTTTGGGCCTCTAAACGGGCCGGGCCAAAATATCCCAAGCCCCCCCCCCATTTGGGTAGGTGGACTGGAATTCTTTTAGGTGTTGGGCTAGTACTCATCTCCTCAATTCTGAATTGTCATGTCAGAATGCCCATTGGGCCTATCTTCTCCGAGAATCGTTGTTCTCACGTCAACCTCAATTCCGAAAGCATGCTGAGATCAAGTTTTAAAGTATTGGAGACGTTAATTCTATCAAAAGTAATTTTAAGAGACTTATCAGGATACGTCTTGGATACATATGCATATCGAAAAAAAAAATTAAGATAGGCTTGGAAATATTATAAATACTTTAATAAAGCATAAAAATTGTATCAATAAAATTAAATATAAAACCCTAATATATTTTAATGGTTTTATGAAGAAATATATTATAGTTAATTATAATTTTATTAAATATCCCATGCTTAATTATAATTTATAACTTATAATCTTAAGTTTTAATGTTTTATGGAATGGAAAAACCCAACTCACCTATCCAACCATAAAATATGCATTGACACAACTTTTAAGTGAAAATATAATTAATAATTATTTATTATTTAAATAATTTTTATTTATTATTTATTTCCAAAAATTATAAAAAATAAATAAACATTATATAATATATTCAAAAAATAGTTATTAAAGAAGAAATTTCAATTGTTTTGTGGATATGATAGATGATCCATAGAATTATAATATATTCAATCATTGTGATCAAATGATAAAATATAACTAATTAATTATTTTTTTAAATTCTAAAAATATAAAAAAAAATTATTATTAAGGAAGGAATTTCAATTGGTCTGCGGATATAATAGATCATCTATAGAATTATAATATATTCAATTGTTCTGACCGAATGATAAAATATAATTAATTATTATTTCTTTTTTAATTCTAAAAATATAAAAAATCAAAAAAATATTAAAGGAAATTTTCAATTGCTCAATGGATATGATAGATAAATCCATAGATCTAAAAGATATTTAGTCTTTATAAGCAAAGAAAAAAATTACATTTTCAAATTTTTTGTTAATTTATATTTTCTCCAAATATCTTCATGAAATCTCCAAAAATCTATTGATAATACAAAAAAAAAATGTGATTTTGAGTGTATGAAATGTAGATCAACATTCAAGAAAAAAAAAAGAAATCACAAGATATTATAAAAAATTAAAAAAGTTACCTATTTTTGTCATATTTTTCAAAATTTGAAAAATCTTCAAAAAAAATTAACGATTCACACTTATTTCTTGCAAATTTTTGCAAATCTAGCACTCTAGGAATAAGGTTTGGGGTTTCAGTCATTTTATAGTGAAAGAAGACTTATTTTAGGGAAAAGAAGCTTGATTTCCCCTTTTATTTTTTTTCAGTTTTTTGTCGTATCTTCTTCATTGATACGCTACCGATACACCCCCAATATGGGTCCGATACACATGAAAAAAGACGAGACACTCAATTTTTGTGTGTATCCTGTATCTATTTTTCAAAGATACAATATGATACACCCAATACGGGGCGTATCGTATCGAAATTTTAAACCTTGGCTGAGATGTGTTGTGAGGTTAGCGTAAAGAGCATTTGGGAGATGAGATTCGGATTATTTGGGATCTGCAAACCACAAATTGTTACCACTATATCCCTACCCACATAACACCACCATCATGTATTAGGAACATCTACTCATGAATGACAAGGGAGATGTTTATGCATAGGTATAAATACATATTTTATCAACAAATAATGTATAATTATATTCTACATGTAATATATGCATTATTTTATATTTAACTAATATTTTTTTATTTTTTTATTTATAAAAAAGTGCTAAAAATGCAAATTGAGACAAAAAAATGAGGTTTTTGCAAAAAATAGTAGGGCAAGGCACCTTGGGAAGCATAGATTTCAAAAAGTTACCCAAAATTAGAAAAAAAAAGACTACTTCAATTAGACATTGGAGTGCAAAGTTATGGTCTTCAGAAGTTTACGTACACATTTAGCATGCAACCCATGACCAGGTCACTATGTCAGATGATTTTTGACTAGGTCAACAATTTTTTACCGAAATCTTAGATTTTAGTAGAACTAGACTCAAAATCATGGAAAGGTGACGGTTCTAATGATTCAACCAACCGGGATAATGGTGGGTTCAAAACACTAATGCAAGTCAAGTTGACAATTTGAAGAATTTCAATTACATCGGGTTCAGGTCACATTTTGGGTGCATTGAAATTTTAACAATATCTCAACCCAATCTAAGTTGCACTTCTACACTACTTTATATGTCAAGCTTTGGAGGCCCTTGGTATGGTGTCATTGCATTTTGGGTTGATCAATACAATTTTGTATGAGAGAGATTTTTCTACAAAAAACATTTTAAATTCATCAATACAAATTGTTATTTCTATCTAAAATTAAACTAAAACATCAAATTTGATGTTTCCCGCACATGTATTTTTCTAGTTGAAACAACATTTATGAGGCAATACACGCCTGAAAGTATATATATATATACTTTCAAATAATGGGAAAATTATCTAAAGCCTCGCCCTCACTGTATTCATGAAGTCTAAAACTTATCGTTACTTTTAGATATATACTAAATCTCCAATGACCCCCCTGCCAGATATATACCAATAAATTGCCCACAAAAATACAAAATTATTATTGGTGTACCAATTCAAACATGTTTTCTAATATATCTGCAACACCTTAAATGGCCGAAGAGACCCAATAGCTCATATATATGGTCAGTCAGCGTCCCTTCATGGTGGTAACAACTTTTAGGCTCCATAGTAGTAAGGTCAGCAGAACTCAAATGTACCCTGCTCCGAAGAAAAATACACTTATGCTCAGTTTGGAAAGAGGGCAAATGCAAATACGTACAGTGCAAAGCTTTATATTTTATATTTCTAAACCTTTATTTGTATTGTACATATTTGGAAGCAGTATAAATATAAATACATAGTGTAAAATCACGTATTTTGTATGTATTTGCATAGTATACATTTGTGTTTGTATTCCTTTCAAACTGAGCCTTATAAATCAAAACTCAAAACAGAATTAAACAAGAAGTTATATTCTTTTCATTTGCACTTCCATATATTTGTACTAGTTCAAATAAAATTGCACTGCAACCAAACACAGCCTATGGATGATCTATAAATGAAAAAAATGGTAAATTGTTTAAACCTCTCCTGAAGTTTCTGACTGTTGCTAAAACCTCTCCTGAAGTTTAGTAACTGCAACCACTTTTCCTAAACTTTCTGATATAGTTGCAAGTAGAGATCCTCTGATAGAATCCTCTAATAAGAAGTACAAAAATGTCAAAAATATAGTGATTGATATAAAGGGCAAATTTGAAGAATAAAATCAATTTTGTAAAAAAAAAAAAGATTGAAAGGGTTTGGAATAGCGATTGTTATGAAGAGAAATTTTGAAAAAATAAACATTTTAGTCAAAATTAACTATTTCATGCCTCTCGTCAGAGATAAGGGTATCAATGGACTAGTTTTGGATTGGAACCCATCCAGTCCAAAATCAATTTGGACGGATTGGACGGACCAACAAGACATATTGGATTGGACCAAGGTTCAAAATATTGATATGCCCAATACATCGGTAGAGGTGTATCGGGCGGTATCTATAGTTTTTTAGTTTTTTTTTCAAATCCGGTTCAGAAGGACTGGTTTAAGGTCTGTCCACCCCCTAAACCAGTTAAAACCCCAATGCACCATTTGTATGGATGTACTAAGAAGATCCCAATACGATACGTATCAACCAATACAAGCCAAAATGTGTCGATATTTTGAACCTTGGATTGGACCAATCTGGTCCAAAGTATTTATTAGATTAGATTAGACTTGGTCCATCCATAATAAATTTATATTGAATTGGGTTGGATTAAGCCAATATCTGATCCATTTATATAAGATAAGAATATAGGTGTCAATGGACCGGGCTTAGGTTGAAACCAATGTAAATTAAAACGAATTTGAACAGATTAACGATCAAAACATTAAATTGGAACTGTCCAAAATAGTCCAAAGTATTCATTGGATTGGATTGGACCAAATCTAGTCCAATTAACACCCCTAGTTAGAGATTCTAGCAAAGAGGGTCCACTTGTGATTATGTAAAAAAGTTCATAATGATTACAATTATCGAACTTAAGGGGTGGTTTCATCGAAGGGCAAAAACTTCAGAACGGGATCTGCTCCTCACACTTGGGTGCCTCACATGTACACACATGCACATTCACCGTGCATTGGGAATATCTCCCATGAAAAATAACTTGCAAGTACGGGAAATGTTCCCAATGCATGATAGGATGTGCGTGTGAGACGCCCTATGTGAGGAGCATATCTGGTCTCAAAAACTTCAAGAGATGTTGTAACAATTTATCCATAAAAAAAGAGATGGATGGGCTCCCTATTCTATTTGATTCAAACAAAAATGAGAATAAGAATTGGAATCAACATAAATGAGATTTTATTCCCAAGAGAAGGGCAGGGAATGGCCATTCCCTCAATTAAGGGAATGCCTTTCCAACAAGTAGGGCTGTTCACAGGTCGGGTTGGGTCGGTTTACTGGCGTTTTTCCAATTGACATGGTCGGTTTACCTAGAAATGAAACTAAAACCGACCCAGTACTAAATAAAACCGACCTGGTCGGTTTGAATCAGTTTGGGTCGGTTTTGTGAATGATTTTCTCGGTGTGAACGGTAAAAGATTCAAGTCTAAGAAAGCAAAGGCTGGATGCCTGGAAATTAAAAATGATTTGATAGATTTGAACTGATATTTTATATATCAGAAATTTTATATATAATATGTATATTTCTAAAATAAAGCTGAAATATATTATATATATATAATATATATCTAAGTTGGTTTGAATCGGTTCGGTTGAAAACTAAAACCGAACCGAACCATCAGTTTATGTTTTTTGTAACCCTAAACCGACCGATGCTGAAAAAAAAACCGGCCAATTCAGGTTAGACCGGACCGGGTTAGTCAATTTGATCAGTTTGTATCTTATTGAACAGCCTACCAACAAGAATAATAATGAGGTTCTAATTTCACTCAATCAAACAATTGGAATCGGAATAGTCAATTCTGATTCCAATTGCAGACCCCTATTCATACGAACCGACTATTCCGATTCCAATTCCAGACCCCTATTCATACGAACCGAACGGGGCCTAAAACCACTCATCACTAGAAAATCTAAAACTTCTCTTGATCTTGACTTTTTAGATACCTCCAAATGAACACTCTGTCAGAAATATTTATTAAGTGGCCTATCATTTTTTTCTTCGCTTCATGGGTAGCCCATCCCCACCCCACACAATAGTGGTGTGCCATTTAGACATGTGTATAATATAACTAGAACAAGTTAAATGACCGATGGCCCAAATCCAATAACTCAGATGATCATTCACGTCCCTCCATCTATATGAGGTATGGAGTCAAACCTGTGTCCTATAGACTCCGTCATAAGGACAGTGGATATCACATGCACCCTGCTCTGACCCCACTCCACCTTCCACCCCTACCCAAAACCACTATTACAAGTGAAAAAAAAAGTATGCCACCGACTCATAAATAAGGGATCCAAATGTGACAAACCCTTGGGCATGGGGACATGGCAATAATCATGTGTGTGGATTAATTAAATAGACGGTCATGGTCTTTGTATAGGTCTTTGCAACTATTAGACAACTCCATTTAATGTATATATATATAGTATCAATTTTTTGGTAAATGAAAAAAAAAATAGGTTGGATTAGTTTTGCTTTAGCCATTTATAAATTGATTAAAATGAATGATTCAATCATAGATATATATTAATATTTTATATTTTAATATAATTTTTAATACATGAAAGTGGAAAAATTACCATATTTCTTAGTCTAAAATATTTTATATCATAAATTTAATTTTGAAATTTATTTGTAATAATGCCTGTATTTTTTAATTTAAATTTATTTTGTAGTTTAAATCTTTTGAATCGAGAACAATTTGAAAATCGATCCAAACCGATAAAACCTGAGTTGACTGGTTTTCACTAATAGTTAGTTGGTTTCAGGTGACTAACTCCCCAATCAAACCAAATTGATTTGGTTGGCCAAAATGCCTACAACAAAATTGAACCAACCTGTGAGCATTCCTAATTTCAACTAAATTAATAGTCTAATCTATAAATTATTAAAAATTTATAGATAAAAACACAATTATTGAAAATATATTGATAATGAAAATACAATAAATAACTAATAAAAATACATAAGTACTAAAAAATATATTAAATTATCCATCTCAAATAATAGTTTAATCTCTAATAAATATTAACCAATAAATTATAACAAACATACAATAAGTACAATAAATTAAATTTAAAAAGTTTAAATAATAGTAGTTTAATCTCTAATAATTATTAATTTTTTTGTTAAATAACAAAACAAAAATTGATTTATACATAATTATTGAAAATGTATTTATCACAAAAATGTATTATTTACTATATATAAATATATAATAAATATAGGTGGGTGATGAGAAAATTTAAGTGGCTAACATCCAATTTAAATAATGTTTGAGATTACACTACGAGTGTAATCTAAAAAGGAGGCTAGAAATATTTAAATAGTGTTTTATTTTTTAATGTTAATTTTTTATTATCTGAATTACGTTTAAATTGAATAATCCAGAAAATCATAATTTATATTGTTAGTACATAATTTGGTGATGAAATTTGTAAAAGTATAAAATTATTAATAGTATAAATATGATTAAATATATTATAATTATTTTTTGTATTTTTAATAAATACTTTAAAGTTATTATATAGTTTCATCAAAATATTTAAATAACTTTTAATTTTTTTAGTTCAAACTTTCTTTAGATAGATATAGATAAAAAGTGGGGGAGAGGATAAATAAGAATAAGAGATAATTTAGGAGAGAAACTCTCTACTAAATTAGAGATAATTTAGAGATAAATAGGAATTAGAGATAATTTAGGAGAAAGTGGGGAATAGTGGGGGAGGGAATTTAAGAGATTTTAGGAAAGGATATTATTTAAGTTATTGGAAGAGAGAGAGAGAGAGAGAGAGAGAGAGAGAGAGATTTTAGGTATTTTTAGGGAAAGGAGGGCATATCATTGGTTGTATAAAAATGACATGAAATAAAAAATAAATAATTCAAAAAAAGGAGAAAATTTCAAACCCTGTTTTACACTTAACCAAAATTTAATAGAGGATAAAGTGGTGAGATGCATAGAAAATGCCTCTTCTTAATTGTTATGATGCTACTCTTCCACATTGAAAAATGTATCATGATATCTCTTAATAAGGGAGGAATTGCAATATCCATTGTGGCGTCGATGAAAATAAGTTGATCACTATTTCTATAATTTGTAATACATATTTAGGGCCTTGGTGAAGCTAAGTACTCATGAATTTATACGTCTTTTACATCATTCTTTCTTATGATACCAATAATAATGAGTTCATTGCAGGTTTGTGGTGCCCTCGAGCTCATCGCAAGCTTGTGCAGGCTTTGAGCTCATCACAAGTCTGTGCAAGTTCTAAGCTCTTCGCGAATTTGTGCTGAGTTGTGAATTTGTAGCAGGTGTTTTTGTAACATTAGTTTAGCGCCCTTTGTACTATTGCAATCATGGTGAACAACATGTACCTTCAGGTTGGATTGGCCCAAATCCAACCTAAACTCAGCCCAAAAGAAATAGGGTTGGGTTGAAGTTTGGGTTTGGGTTAGGGTTGAAAAGTACGAACCCCACTAAACTTTAGGATGGGTTAGGGTCAAGTTTTAACCAACTTGAGCCAGACTTCATACTAGCATATATAAATATTTTATAAATATGTATTTATGCATATAAAAAGAATGCTAATGTATTTATATATGCATATATATATATATATTGCATGTATGTATATATATATATATATACATATTTATTATTATATACATGTATGCATGTATATATATTATATGCCAGAAATTTTAACTTTAAAGTCATCTTTTTTTTTTTTCTAAAACATGATAAAAAGGAAATAAAGAAATCGGGCCAACTCGAAACTAACTCGAATCCAATCTGATCATCATTAGGTTAGGATTGGGGGCTCAACAACTCGATTTGTTTGGGTTAAGGTTGACCTCAATCCGACCTAACCTCACCCGATTTGCACCTTGGCAAGCAAAAAGATTTAAATCTAAAACTGTGAAAGAAAGAATTTATCGTGTATAAGTAATGCCTAACCACGCTCTCTTTAAGAAAAAAGAAAAGAGGAGAGAGAGGTAGAGAGATCATGTCACCTTTATGTATCCTTTTTAGGAATGGGCATCTGTTAGCAATAAGCAATTTTAGACATGCCATAGATTTGTTCCACCTGTCCTCTATACTTGAAAGTTTTTTAAAAATGGTGTGTATAAATGCATGTTGCCAATGTGTTATGGACATGTGGTACAAACTTATGATACATAGCATTGTTAGTAGATCTCCTCCCTTTTTTTTTCTATTTCTCCATGGCTTAGTTTGGTAAGAGTGTATATACAAATATATACATTACAAATACATATAAAATAATACAAAATATAAAATTTTGCACTCTACATATATGTATAATTGTATTTGTACTCCTTCTAAACTGAGTTTTAACATCATGAATAATGGAGATTGGTCGATTTACATTCAGTAGCATTGGGGCAATGAATTCTTTTGTGGTGTTGGATTATGGCTTTTAAAACTCACTCGGTGACTGAACCAGTTAGGGGTTCAGTTACCGGTTTGAACGGTTGGCCCATTTTGACAAAAAAATTGAAAAATGGTCAAAACTGTCCGAACGGTTAACCAACCGGTTCAGTGGTTTATTGACCAAAATCAACGGTTTTGAGGAAAAAAGCGATTTTGGGGAAAAATAGAACTGGTCAAGTGACCAGTGTTCAGTTTTTCCGGTCCGGTCCGATTTTGAAAACTATGTGTTGAATAACACTAATAGAGTTTGATATCTCAAAAATTTGTTTTTTAGATGTTGGATCAAATGTCTAACCACACTTTTAAAAAGCATGGTTTTTAAAAATGAACCGGTGATCAAATCGGTCAAGGGTCCGGTTACCAGTTCAAATGGTCCAACCGTTCGACCTGAATGGTCGGCCCATTTTGACAAAAAAATAAAAAATTTAAAAAAATTGGAAAACGGTCAAAACTATTTGAACGGTTAACTGGCCAGTTCAACGATTTACTGACTAAAATCAATGGTTTTGGGGGAAAAAGTGGTTTTAGGGAAAAACAGAACTGGTTAAGTGACCAATTCTTGATTTTTCTGGTCCAACCATTTAATCCAGTCCGATTTTAAAAACCATACTAAAAAGTGATAATAGATTTGATTTAGTAAAAAGTGATTGATGCGCATAACACATTTAGGCACGAGGTGTTCTTCCATCAAGTTTTCACACATACATCAGCCATGCACTATGATCTCATATGTGCGAAGTCATTAAATGGTGTGGTTACCCAAATGCACCATGTCATCCTTTTCTTATTTTTTAAATGTAAAATTTAAAAAATAAAATTAAGAAAATGGATTTAACTAGCTATGATATAGACATGATATCGAAAAAACTTAGGCTGAATTTGAAAAGAATATAAATGTAAATTTATAGAGTATAAAACCTTATATTTTATATGTATTTACACTGTACATATTTATATTTGTACTCTTTTCTAAACTGAGCCTTAATGTTAATCAACCGGTATCAGCCAAACGCATAATTTTTTTTTTCTAATAAAATATGATTTGGAGAGGAGAAACGAACTAGGGAAAGGAGATGTTCATAGCCTGCATTTTTTTCCACCATCGGCTAGTTACTGCATAACCACGTCAAGATTATGTCCCAATTCTTCAAAATCCCTCTTTTTTCGTGTCCAACACTCATTTTATAACAATTCATAGCAGTTCTTCACATGTCTTCTACTGACATCTCCCAAATGTGTCACTTTTTTGTTTTGTATGTATTTGTACTGTATGTTTATAATTGTACTATTCTCACTATTCAGCGACTATTCCCAAAGAAGCAACATCGCCTTCTTCATGGTTTTTAAAATCGGACCGACTGAATGGTTGGTCTTGGACCGAAAAATTTGAGAATTGGTCATCCGATAGATTTCATTTTATCTTTAAATTTTTTTTTGTCAAAACTGTTGGATTTTAATCTCATAAGAGATTAAATTCAATGAGTTTGATTGATCAATTACATGAGAAATTGTATTTAAACACTTGATTGAAAAATTAGTTTTTCTCTTACAAAACCTATATTTGAACTTATCCCACATTGGAAAATTATAAATTTTGTTTTCACTATTTTAATAAGAGCTGATTTACACTCCTTAGAAATAGTAGAGGAGAATATGAGGGTTTGATACCGCACAATACACGAGCTTTATTTTTAGTATTTTAATAGGAGCTGATTTACACTCCTTAGAAATAGTAGAAGAGAATATGGGGGTTTGATACCACACAGGCGCACTTTGCTTGCACTTCACCCCACAATTTGATCAGGTGTGATCAAGAGGCACAATTCAAAGTTAACAGTTACATTTTCTTCATACCTCTTCATAAACTATTTAAGGAACATGAATCAGACTTCAAAAACACACAATTTCGAAATCCACTTTCCAACAAAAACTATTGATTTGGTCAATGAATCAATGGTCAAATCGTTGAACTGTTGATTATGATAATGGTTTTTGGTTGTTTTTTTTTTCTATCAAAATGGGTCATCCATTCGACCAGGGAACTGAACCCAAAACGGTTCAGTATCGGGTCCGGTTTTTAAAAAACCTTGCTTTCTGATCATTGCAATAAACAAATGGGAGAATGAATGATTAACCCAACTCAGAATCCTTAATCCTACCATACAGGGGATGGATCCTAATCGTGGATTATGCCAAATCCACGGGCAGGATGCGATTTATAGGAGGGGCTCCTAGTAGACTAAGTAGGGCTGTAATTTCAAATTTATGCATTGGGATGTGTGTACTACTTCCCCCTTACGAAGCTAAAGAGTCTATGATACGTATCTGTTCCTTTTACTCCTTTTGTCATCCACTCACTCCAATAAATTTAAGCATCTGGTTTAGCTTTTTAGAACGGTGTCCAATTCAAGGCACAAGGCTGGGTCTTGCTTGAGAATTAACATGGCAGTCAGGCTGGATCTTGCTTGAGAATTAACATGGCAGTCATAAATCTGAACAGTTCCCACCAGAGGGCTCTAATAGAATTTTAGTGCTCATCAAGAAGCCAAACTCAATATCATTAGGGTGTTTGGTAGAGTGGAGTTGCAATGTTACTATATTTTGAATTGATCGATGCAAATTGTTATTTCTATCTAAAATGTTAAATTTAATGTTTTTTATGCATTGTTTTTTTTGCTTTTCCATCGCCAATAAGTAAGCCAATTTTGAACTCCCTAAGCCACTGCAAATCTGGGACCGGGAGTTGGGGTCTACTTGAGGGTATGTTTTCAAGTATAAAAGATTTTCTTTTTGGCCTTTATGGGGAGTCTGAATCTGCTACTCACACCGGCCTCATAGCATGTCTCAGCGACGCATCAAGAACATCTCTCATATTTATATATTATTATTCAGAGGAAATGTTTTTAATACATGGTGAGATGTGGCTGTAAAGATCCCAACTCCTTTATGGGAGGCAAATAAGGTTGCATAATTTAAGGCTCAATTTGGTAGGTGTATAAATATAAATATAAATATATAGAGTGTAAAACCTTATATTTTGTATTATTTTATTTACGTTTGCACCGTACATATTTGTATTTGTGCTCTTATCAAATCCATCTAAATAATTTTAATTAGATGGGTTTGGGGCGATTAAAAATTTAACAAATTCACCCGACATGACTCAAGTTGTAATCCTATATCAATGTTCGTCGATTGGATCACAATTTGGATTTGGGTGAGCCTCTAACCTGCCATATTACAATAAATTTGACTTGGTCAATGACTTATGGATCTGGACAGTTTTTTTATTATCTCTCTACCATCAATTGACCTTTCTGACCTGGGTTATTAGAGTAGGTGTTTGGCATCGTGTGAGTTGAGAAAAAGGTGCTTATTTTTTATTTAGTACCCGTGTTGTAGATTCGTTTTCAGCATTGGTCGTATTATCCAACGTCTAACATGATACCACATCATTGCACCGCTAGCAGCAACGAGCTGTTTTATGAGAAAACATCAAATTTGGTGTTGGTTCATACCACACTTTCTCAATTTCCAAGGTGTGGTATGAAGCAACGCTTTTTATGGAAAAACAATACCAAATAAGAGACTGTTTTCTGAAGCACCGCTTTTTCTGATATGGCACTTACATGGTGCCATTTTCTTAGAAAACAACACCGATGCCAAACACCCACAGAGTTAGCTTATTCTCTCTTTTGCTCACATACTCACATTGCTCTCCAACCCTTTTAGAATTTTGTGTTTTTTTTTTTTTCTGAATTTTCTAAAATACTAAAAATTCAAACATGGGGCTATTTAAAATCATATACATCTTTCTTTTTCTTTTTTATTTTTTTTTTGGCTTCATCATCTACAATCAATTCAGTTTCCTTCAATGTAATCACTCCTTAAGATAATGAACATCTTTTAATACTAGCTTGTGCATTGCATGAGCCTCTTCTAATCTATTCTATATACTTAAAATGTAGTCCATATCAATTTATTCCCTCTCCTCCTCATATTGATTTCCAAACCCCCTAGATTTTTTTTTTTGGTTTCTATTGAATTTTTAAATAAATAGTTAAACCAAACATGGGGTTATTGATTTAAACTAACCCACAACCAATAGTAGGAAAGGGAATATAATCACTCCCCTATAGAAGATGGTATCTTTTTCAACACGGGTCCATGCCAAGGTCCAAGGATCTCTTGGAGTCTATTCTGTATACTTAAAAAACAGTTGTGCACATTGGATTATTCTCTTTCTTATATTGTTTCTTAACCCCCTTTAGAATTTTATGTTTATTTTTTATTTTTTTAAACAAAAGATTCAAGAGGGGGTTATTTTAACTCACTCACAACCAAATCAGTTTTCTTTTTATTTGGAAATTGAATGTCATTACTCCCCATAGACATGGACATCTTTTTAACACCAACTCATGCATTGCAGGGCCTCTTCTACTATATGTATAAAATGGAATTGTCCATGTCACAACTCCTTTGCATTTTATGTGAATAGTACCTCCTATAATTTTTGTGTTTCTATTTTTGAAAAATAGAAGACATTGAAGTTGGGGATATTTCAAATCACCCACAACTTAACCATATTATTATTTTTTTTTCTCAAGAAACCAAATATAATGGCTCCCTCATGGAATATGTGACATCTTTAACACCAGTCCTTGCATCACATGAATTCACTCTTCTTTGTTTTTTGATATCTTGTGAAAGGGCTACACAACAGGGTAGCCCATTCCCCAACCCTAGGGGTGTCAACGATATTTGAAAATCCAATTTCAAATTCAAGATTCGATATAATTGAATCGAATTCGGATAATTTGAATATCTAACCAGTCAAATTTGGATATCCTATTCATACCGAATAGTTAATTGGATTCAAATTCGGATATAACCTGATTCGATTTGATAAATATCCAAATGCGACCAATTATTTAATTCTTATGTATAATGTATAAAATTTTTAAATGTTTTATATAATTTATATATATAATAATTAAATTATATAAATATTTATATATTTATATACTTTATATAAATAAAATATTTATTTTATATATTTATTAATTACCTAAAATAATTAATTAGTTGAATTCGAATCGAATATTTGAATATTTAATCAGATTCGAATTAGAATATTAATTTCCGATATCCATTGAATATCAAATTTTTTAACTAGATTTGAATTTGATCCGTTTACACCCCTACCCAACCCAGGTGTATATGGGATTCAATCTCAAGTCTCCACTACGACCAACAGAAGGCCTTACCAAACAGCTGGTTGATACCTTGCAAATTATTTTGCTTTTTTATAACAATTATCAGTTGATCCATTTACCCAGATGGTCGAACCACTGATCCATTGACCCGGAATGAAAAATGGTTTAGCCCCATAAGCATGCGTTTAATACATTGTTGAGGTCATGAAAGGTGCAGTGAAATAGACAGCTGACAACTAGTAAAGAAGATGCCTCCTCCAACTGTTGCAAGAAAGGTATCCAACAATAACCCACTCTTAATTTTAATCTTAAAATATCTTGTGGCTCATCGTCTTCAACAGACATTATAGAAATCTTTTTGTCTTTAGTGTTAGGTAAATAAATCATTCCACTCCTCTATAAAAAATGAGTGTCATGTCACACAGGAAATCATATTTTCACCTTTTCTCTTTGCATGCCAAAACAACAAAACATATTCTTCTAAATGCAGTAAGAGACTCAGCCACTGCAGCTCTGAAACATTTCATCCAAAAGCTATATCCTTCATCATGAGGGAAAGGAAAGTTGCTCCCAAACGATGGAGATGGCATCTGGAGCTTGTCTGCTGAGAGGCGATCATTCCGGTTGAGTGCGGTAAGTGATAATTCTGAGGGGGCCTTATTAGATTCTCTCATCTCAATTTCTGATTCGTTCTACTCACATGGTCCGATGGTCGGAGTCGGGCTTTGCTCTGCAGACCCAGGGACCAATCTGTTTGGTTTATCTCCAACCTGATAGAGCCCACAGGAAATTACAGTGGCCAACAGAACAAAACAGGTAAGAGATTTGATCGATTTGATTAATCAACTGTGATTAATTTATACTTAAGTAATAAGCCTTTGCCCCCTAAAGACTCAAGAGTGAAGTAGACTTGGATTAGTCTTCGGTCTTTACCGTTGTCACGCTCTTCCACCACGTCCAACCAACCACCGAAAGTCATCAAGCACCAAGCCCCACAAAAGCGAGCCACCGTCGTCACTCGTCACACACGCTATTATTGTTATTATTGTCTTGGTGGAGTTTTTTATTGTCAATTTTATATGGAGGAGACGGGCAACGTTGCACGAGCGAGCGGCATTTAACAGGGAGAATGTTTTCCGATGTCTCGAAGTTCTGAACGAATGAAAGCACTGTTTGGGTCGCTTCCGAATTTTGTGAACTTTTTTACAGGTCTTCCGGAGTTTTAATTTTCTTTGCTTGTCTACAAGGACGTTTTCGATTACAAATAACGAAGACCCAGCCCAATTTTCATGGTGGAACACCAAGCACGAGGCTCTCTTCTCTCTTGTGTACTCTGACCTGTCTTTGTTCCGTTCCTCGGACTGTCTGCTATATATTGACAGACAGCCACTGAAGTTCGTTGCCTCAGTTCTGAACCAATCTCAGGTTGTAAGGTAAGCAGAGAATCCTCTCTTTCTCATCTTCTCTCTATGATGGGTTTCTAGTGTCTTGGTCGAATACATGAAAACCTCACTTGGGTTCACTAGGGATCATGTGGAGTGGCCACTTGCCAGTACTTTATCTTACCGAATTGACAGGATTGTTTCTGTGGGTTTCTGCAATCGAATGCTTATAGAAATCTGCAATTGAATTGGGTGGTCATTTTGAATATTTGGCATTTACAGGAATATTTAGGGAGGATCAATGGAAAGCAAGCGATTTATGAGTTGGAAGAAGAGTTCTGTGCGGTTGCATGGACTAGAGAACTTAGAGGAGGATGAAGAATTGGGCATACTATCCTCATTGTCGTTATCATCGATCCCTCCTCCGCAGACACCAAAGGAACCCATGGAGTTCTTATCAAGATCTTGGAGCCTTTCGGCTTCTGAAATCTCAAAGGCTCTTGCTCAGAAACAGAAACGTTTTCTTCCCGACAAGAATCCTGATATGATCTCAGAGACGATTGCTGCATCACAATTTGTAAGCTTTTTCCTACTTCCTTTTTTTATCTGAGTTGCACTATATTCTCCACTGATACAGTTGGTGTGATTTGTGTATAACATTAACATGGATAGTAGTCTTTAAAATTCTTTTTCTTGAATCTAGACTAAAATAGCAAATAGTTGTGCCTAAGCTTAATTGTAGTACCAGCTACCCGCTTTGGATGGTCCTAACAGTGAAAGGGGAATTCTTCTAACAAGATGAAGCTTTCTAAATATTGTTCAATCCTTAGTATACTATGTTGCCTGCCTGAAATGTAAACAGGCTCTAGCTCGTCCAATTTTACAGACTGGATGTTGCAAAAAACAGATTGGATCCAGACTCATATTTGTCTGCTTCATCTTTTACTTTGTACTAAGCCACAGACACAGACTACCTAATTATCTTATCTACACATTACTGCTTTCCATGATTTTTATTTTTTTGAGGAGAAGGTAACTTGTATTAAAAGAGAAATATGTACACAAAACGGCAAAGAAAGAGAGCCCGAATAAAATCAGGGCATCACAGAATCGCTATACAAAACACTTCTAAACAACTCCACCTTAGCAAGACTATTATCCACTGAATTCCAATGCCTGGCAACCCATTGAAGCATCCAACTTTGATGCTTCAGGAGCATGTTACACTTAAGAGAAATTTAGCCTTTAGCCTATCCAGATTCCAGAATATGTTTAATTGGATTATCTAATGGATCTATAGTGACAACAGGGATTGCCTAATTAGGAAATTGGCAAATTGGCAGGCAGGGTGGCAAACTCAAATATGGATCATGGTCAGATGTTATTAGAAAGTCTAGATGATTATGTTTTGTTACATCCCATCTTTTAATACTTCATGGTAGATTGATAGATGCTTTTTTGCAGCTATGTAGAACAGTCAATTCAGTTCATGTTCCACGTACAACATTGGTTGGAAAATGGTTCCACAATAAAGAACTTATCAATAAAAAAGTGAAGAAGAAAGAAAAGGTGCGTGCCGACAATGCTCGCATCTATGCTGCCCTATCTGTGGCAGGGGTTGCTGCAGCCTTAGCTTCTGTGGCTGCGGTAGAGAGTTCCAACAGCCCCACCTCAAAAATGACAGCAGCTGTTGCATCAGCTACAGAGCTCTTGGCATCTCACTGCATTGAGGTCGCTGAGTTAACAGGTGCTGATCATGACCGGGTGGCCTCTGTTGTTAGATCAGCTGTGGATGTTAGAACTCCTGGTGATTTAATGACTCTGACAGCTGCAGCTGCTACAGGTATCTGCTCCATCGTTTTGATTTCTAGGTTGCATCCCTACAAATGAACTTTTTTTAATAATTTCATTTCTTCAATATAAACACCATAGCTGGAATATTTAGTGCTACCATGCATATCTTTGTTTTTTGAAACATACATAAATTTGTACGAATGAGCCCATGTGATAAGCTTTTAATATTTCATTGATGTTATTGTATCTTTACTGGAAAAGCTTTGAGAGGAGCAGCTGCCTTGAAGGCAAGGGTGCCCAAGGAAGTCAAGAACAACGCCACAATAATCCCCTATGATAGGAGTGTTGGAGCAACTTGCCCTGTTGCTGTTTGCCAGAGTGAAATTGAGATTCAGTGTTCTCTCTGCAAAGGCGAACTACTTCATCTCACACGGAAAGGTAATTACCAATCTCACATTAATGACATGTTCCAACTTTTTCAATTATGACCTAATGTTCCCAGTTACCCTGTACAACTAGTGCAAAGAAAATGGAATAGCCATCTTGTGTCAGGACATGTGCAGCTCACTTAGATGTGAGTCAAAATAGAAATATTCATGGTCATTTGAAGAACCTAAGTTGTCCACAAAGTATAGTGCATACTTTCTATGCTTTGAAAGGATCTTCTTTAATTAATACCAATTCATAATTGGTAGCTATATTATACATGGAGATTTACTTTTCAATCTAATTTTTGACTGCTTTTAAATCAGACATTGGTCACATGAAGAATTCTCTATTCTAGACCCTAAAACTTAATTTTGGACTTCACAGGTGTAGTACGTTGGAAGCGAGTGTCAATTTACATCAACAAGAAGTCACAGGTAAGCATAAAACCTACAAAAACTAAATAAAGAATGAAATGGTGACTCCAACAGCACCTAAGGATTGGAGCACTTACTGATACAATTCAAATTGAAATGATAGGTCATCGTTAAACTCAAAAGCAAACATGTTGGAGGAGCCTTTTCAAAGAAGAAAAAGTGTAAGCTTTTTTTTTTTCTTTTTTTCTTTTTCTCTTGATCTCTGTAAACCAATGGTGGATTTCAATGCAGTAAGGACCATCTTATAAGATGGACCAGTTGGCCTTATTGAAGACTGTCAGCTGGAGATAATGCTGAATTTAAGACATCTTACTATCTGCATATGAACTGAGGCAGTTAAACCATAAATGAAGATAGCATACAAAAGACTAATTAATCCTTCCAATGTGATCATTGTACTATGATTTATCCAAGGATCCACCATAAGTGATTAAAGCCAAATTGAAGAACTCTTGTTCATTGCTTGTGGCATGCATCCATGGATAAAGAATAACCTTATTTAAAAATCCATGCCAGGTTTCCTCATTTATAATTGCTAGTGAGTCTCTTACTATTTGAAGTAGCCGGTGGTCACTAATGATGGACTCATGATATTGACATAATGTTCTGATCTGCTGATGCCAGGCATTGTTTATGGTGTCTGTGAAGAGATTCCAGTGTGGCCAGTAATGAAAGAGAGGGTTGGTGTTGAAGGATGCTTTTTTGGATTGGAAACTGCCCAGGGTCTTCTAGAATTCAAGTGCATCAGCAAGATGCATCAGCAAAAATGGGTTGGTAGCATACAAAATTTGCTTCAACAAGGCAGCTTTATTGGAGGGACACAAACCTCCACTCAATTGTTAAGTATTGATTGAAGATTTTGATCAATTAGTAACTATGACCCATGGCAAATGAGATATTTAGGAGTTGTAGATAGCATATGGTGTTTCGTCACCATTTCCATGGTATAATACATATTTAGCTCAATGAAACACACTATAACAACATATCATTGGACTATTTTTTATCATGATATGAATAAGGAATATTTTGTCAAATTTTCTGTATTTTCAGACATTGTTTTAACTAATAGGGTGCGCAATGTTGCGTGAAATGGCACAAATAAGAAGAAACAGGTCGTGAAGATGAGGATGTTGAGATTTGTTCATTCATATCAACTTCTTAATTTAATAGAAATCTTGGGCTGTCAAGCGTGAGAATGTGGGTTGAATCTGAGAGCGGCCACTTTGTGCAAAAAAATGCCAAAGGTTAAGATAATATCTGGTCCTCCCGTCCCAAGACCCCATATGCCTTCTAATGGCCCTTGATAGCGTCAAGGCATTCTTGATCCTGTAGTGAGAATTCAGATTTGCTCCTCACAGAGCGTGCCTCACAATGCATCGCAGCTCTGCATTGCAGCCCTGCATTGGAAATATCTTCCCATCAATAATAATATCAAGTACAGGAGATGTTCTCAATGCATGGCTGCGATGTGCTGTGAGGTTGGTTTGAGGTACATTCTGTGAGGAGAGCAAATCCGGTATGTGTTTGGTAGAGTTTCAGTTTATTAACTAAACGTTTGTATTTGATTTAACTTCAAAACCGAGAAAAGTAATAATGTCAACCTTTTATGACAAGTAGGTGTCACATTAGCAAAATAGTGAATAAATGAATACTGTTGTTGGGGGAAATGTTAAATTGAAATTTCCCCACGCCCCAATAATAGACATGCACATAAATCAAGGCCAGCTTTTGTAAGTATCTATGTGTAGGGATCATCATGATGGATTAAATGCTGATTTTGATTTGATAATGATACGACAGTGTTTTGATAAGTGCCTCACCAAATGCCCAATCTCCCAAATGAGGCCACTTATTCATCAACTTGGATGTTTAGATGCAAAATAATACTTTGGGAGGGGTAGACCCAAACCTGTTCTCACACTTTGTCGGCCTGATTCAGTAGCCTCAGCACCGATACCACAACAATGCCATCAAAATGGTTTGCAGAGAATCCTTCAGTGGCATTAATGAATAATAAATGAATGTTTGTACTATTCGCTGTGTTACCAAACGGCTGTCCTGTACCTCTCTAGATGACTCATATAGACAGCTAAGCACTCAATGATTCAAACATCTTGACAGCAATCCTGTTAGACTTCTAAGCCGTTTTTTTGACTTTCTTTTCCAGGTAAAAAACTTAACGTGATGGATAAAAAATGGGGAGAATGATAGTTCAGAACACTTTAAGAATTCTTAGTCCCACCGTACAGTTGGAATGGGTGCCAGCTCGAAATTGATGCCAATTCATGGGTGGGTATTGACATTTTAGGGTGGGGTTGTTTATCATTTTAAATTATGTAGGGTTGTAATGGAATTCAGAGTTCTGTAGTTGACTGCAATATATTTTTCTAATAAAAAACGGGACAGTCTGCACCGTATTACTACTATTTTTTACCAGTATTCAGTATTTTGTTTTTTCTCTTCTTTCCTCCTATACTCTTCTTCTTCCACCTCACTAATACTCATGTTTCTTGTCTAGAAGGGCATCATAAGATTTTTAAATTTTTAAATGAATTCACATATGATTTTTCATTAATGGAAGGTATGTTTTTAAGTCCAATGAGACTAGTCCAATAGAGTACATTTTATGAAAACTCAAGGTATGTTTATGTCTTTTACCCTTTTTCTATTGAATCTGTGGCAATGTTTAAATGGTCATTATCTCTTAGAATCCAAATGCTTGGTAAATTGCCAAAATAAAACTTTGGGTCTATTACATTATTGTAAATGAATCAACCAGAGATCCTTGGGGAGCCCAGATCGGCTCACACCACTGTGTAGGCAGCTAATCAATCAAAAGTGAACATGCTAGTGTTCTGTATCTGCAGTCCTATGTTCACTTGTGATTGGTCACAGCAGTACAAGCAGCAGATCCCAAGTGCTAAGAATCTTTGTCACTTCGCTAAACATTTACATGCCAAGTTACCGAAAGCTTGTAAGTTTTGATCTTTGAAGTTCAGAGTCCATTTTCTGAGGTTCTCGGTTCTGAATTATGCAACTAAGCTAAGGAACTTAATCCATGGTTGCTTGAATATGTAAAAACAATCAAAGATAAATGTAAATAAAGTGCAACGATAAGAGAGCAAGAAAATTTAATTAAAATTATTAATCAATTTTACAAATTACAATTACTTTTCAATTTCCCCTTCTCATTTTTACTTAATTTTAAAATACAACAGTTTTGTTTTCCTGATAAGGCAGCACTCGAAGCTCACAATACGATTTTATTGCCCTTGCTAAGCATTGTTTCTCAAGGTTCTCAGATTTCAGCACAAAACTCTGTAGATTATCTCGATGGGAAACTCTCTCAACCTGCATAATAATATCCACATGCTTTATTCCTCACATAAGAAGGATTTCAGGTAAACATCATTAATGAATGTTACTGAACTTTTAAAAGAGACTAAATACAGATGCTTTTATCCAACATATAAAAAGCACTAAAACAGTGACTAATCCAAGCAAAAGCACAAAATAGAAGAACCATAACGCAATAATATTTGAAAAACAAGAATCATCAACAACCTCAAATTTATATAGCAGTCCTGAATAGAACATATATACCCCATTCTGTATAATATAAACAATGCCGTCAGTGAGGAACAAGGCAATTACCTAATGTTGGTCCTAGCCATCTGGGTTATTGGGTAGGGGTAGGCTGGATACAGACTTAACCTTTGACATTCTTTTTAATCACAAAGTGGCTGCTCTCAGCACTTCAATTAGGGACAGCTCTATAAAAAAAGTAAACGAGATCTTTTCTCAAAAAAAAAAAACAGTAAAACGAGATCACATGAGCCAAGGATATCAAGATTCAAGAAAGAAATCCAGATCCGGTGATATTGGGTACCTTGATTATGTAATCTTAGAGCAAAGAGTTGATGGAAATCATAAAGCTAGATATGAACCTGTACCTCTTATCTTATCAGAAAATTTGATAGGGTTAAGTTCAATAGAAATATGTTATTTGGGTCAACCAAATCTAGATGGGTACCTTCATCTCTCATAAGTCATAAACATTCTTCAAGCCCTGGGTTTCTTACCACACTTAACTGAAATTTGAACAATCCATCTAGACAGACATCAATAACGCAAACAAATTGGCAGTTTGTGCTTGTGTTATCAAAGAAGCATTATTAACTTATACAGGTACAGCACACCAGATTAGCATGATGAAGACATATTTACTCACAATGATCTTCATTATTATGACTATCATTAGAATCATGACAATAAGGGTTATGATTCACTTAAGGAAAACCTTGAGATCAATGCACCCAAGGACTGAACTATCTTAAGCCCCAACTATTTCCAATACTTTGGAAATACTAAAACCGGTAATCATCCAGAGTTTATGACAGATTCAAAGTACTGAAGGGATCTTCTGAATACTGTAAGCTGGATATTCTCTGTCTCTTCAATGAATTACCCCAAAAAAACGAGCAATTTAAAAGCATATCATTTATGACATTCCTCTTTTTGTCAACCTCTACAAGTAATTTTTCCCAATCTCTACAATGATTTCACCAGAATAGTTCATACCAAATGAACTAAAATATACAAGAATAGTGTTCAATAATTGTAAATGGTTAACTGTTAGCATTACATTATTGTGATACCTGGTCCTAGTATAATAATCAAATTTTCAATTTTTCATATACATGATTTGACAGCTTTGTCAATAGTTATCAAGATTTGACAACCCAAATTTATTTTCAGATCATCAGGGGGCCCTTGTACACTAAAGTATCTTCTCTTTTTACTAATAAAATATAATTTCCACTAATTGTAAAATATACATGGGAGAACGAGGCATCCTTCACTCAAAAGATAATTAAATGTAAACTGAAAAAAAAAAGTTCTCATACACCAGCCTCCTTCCACAAGAAATGGCTCCCTCCTGTGCCTATTTTGTCATATTTTGCCTCTAAGAGGTATTGGCTTTTCGGTAAATCTGAAATATAGGAGAAAATAGGGCATGTCTTGACACTTGGATTAATTGTTCCTGGTAATTATAGAAGACACCATGTAGTATCCTGACATGTGCCCCTAGCATTAGCTTTGCATGAAATTACACTTCTTCCTAAGACCATTTTCTAATCAATTACTTCTGTTCATTAAACATCTAATGACAATGTAATATGTCTGCCATTTCCTAGAGAAGAGATAATTATATTAATTCGAGGGTATGAGGAAGAAGACATCTTTCCTGCTTATGTTGTACACATAAGAGTGTACACAAAAGGGTATAACCTAGAAGATCTTCTAGGCCAATGTTCTCAACTCAACTCAGCCTCAAGCCCAACTATTTGGACTTGGCTAAACAAATCCTCTCCTGCAACTTTCTCCATCAAGTACCACTTCTAGGTCAATGCTCCACTGTTAAAAATCGTGATAACCATTTTTTTTTTGAAACTCCTATATGTTCAGAAGAAATATGTAAGCGGTCTACAAAGACATAAAGGCTCATGAGAAAATTCACAAAGCAGCTTCCCAGCTTCTTAGCATGATCTAAATTTAAGAGGCAAAACTCAAAAAAGTAAGTGCAGGTGAATAGAATAGTAAAAGCAGAGAAAAATCACCATCTGCTCTATTATTGGTCCTGCATCAAGCTCTTCTGTTACAAAGTGACTGGTTGCACCAATCAATTTCACTCCAGCATCAAAGGCCTGTAATCATTATTTTGCAGATTAGATGTTGTAAAAACAGGACAAATGATTTTGCCCATGAAGAATGCAAGGGAGACAACCTGTTTAGAGGGATTTCCACCCTTGAATGATGGCAAAAGGCCATGGTGGATGTTAATTATATCCTTCCCATAGCTCTCTAAAAAATTTTGAGACAATATCTGCCAATATATGCCATGACCACAATTCATTAGATTATATCAACATTTCTAGATTGAAAAAGTCACAGGAATGAAATTAGATGCCTGGTGATTTCTTTTTTTATCTATTTGGGCTAGAAAGGAAAAAATTGCTCCCTCTGCTAGTACAGTATCCAGTGTGCACATGCAGGAGGCATTAAATACTCATATGCAGGAGACTCCCACAACCAAAGTCTTCTAACTTTTAAGTGTGAAAGAATGCTTGCCGCTAGAATCTTTCTAACCATCTAATCAAGATACTACAGAGTGTCACCTTGGTCACAAAACTGATACAAGCATATTTCATGTATGATGGACAAGGTGGTCTCAATATCTAGGATCCTAGGATCATAATTACCTGCATGTATCTTGCAAGCACTAGAAAATCAGTTCCATGAACCAAATCCAAGATCTCTCCTTCTCTTTTATTCCCTCGATTTGTTTGCAAACAATGGTATGGAATTCCATGCCTTTCTAGAAACCGAATCACATGGGTATCTGGACCTCTATTGTGATTACTGTAAGAATGTAACACAGCTTGCAGATTAGCACATTAGAAAACAAACCTCAATGAAAACAAAATGGTCGAGGAAAAAACAAAGAAAACTCCACAATGAAAACAATGAAGATTTTAAAAATTTGACCTTATTACACAAGTAATATCAAGAGGTAGTTTGCCATCCTGCCATTCATGTAGCAAATCAACCAGACAATGGTCCTGAAAAAGATGCAAACAAACTCCATTTAGTACATAATGGTTCATCTTCCACAACAACTTCTGTTGATTCAAGAAAAGGAAAATAAAAAACAAATAAATAAAGTAAAGTGAGGAACCTGCTTTGAAGCAAGAACTGCTACTTTATATTTGGGATCCAGATCAGGCACTCTCACAACAGATCTCATTGCATTGAACAATTTTGAAATTTTGAAGAAGTCCTCATCTATTTCCGCCCGTGGCCATCTAATTGGGTCGAATACAAACTCACTGCAAATTTGCTTTGGAAATTAAGTATAATTAAATGCAGTTCAGTTCATGGAATGCGTAGTGGTTAAGACTCACTTGAATTATCAAAGTAAAAGGCATATGGGTAATGCCTGGTAATGAAATCAGAACTGAATTCAATTGAATCAATAAGCGTTCATAAACACGTGGGGCGCAATAACAAATACATCGTAGAAATGATGAAAAAAGGAGGAACAGACCTTCTGGAATAGAAGACGTTCTTGTTTTCGGGGACGAAGACATCGACGCTGAGTATGTTTCCTCCTCTGGAAGCGATGCATTCCGATAGCTTCGCAACGATGCCAACTTCATCCTATAAAGAACCAATTCAATCCCAAACTCAGAAGCCGAAATCCCAGGTCCCAATCGACCGAACAAGACACCGACCCTAGAATCGACAGAAGAAAAATAAAACGAAAAATGGAGAAATCTAAGAACCAACATTTGTGAAAACATGAAAAATATCCGAAATGTGCGATACCCTTTAGAAACATTAAAATTAAGGAACGTTTAACAAAAATGGAATTACAGTTGCAGTTGCAGAGATCCAGAGATGCACGGGCAATTAGGCTTACAGGGCAATGGAAGACGTGAACGCCGAGAGCGGTAGCGGGAGGGGAAGAGTCGACGAAGTCAGCAAGGAATCTACTTGAATTGAAGGTCCTCCGCGCGAATCCCAAAACTCGCGGGAAATTGGAAGAGACCCTTCGAAGGATATTCATGGCTTCACGCCCGTCTTAACTTCGCGCCTTGGAGTTGGAGGGTGATCGGAGATCAAACTCTGGCGTTGGGAGATCTCATCGTTCGTGGCCTTGAAGTTTTACATTACCTGCTCAGTGCTCACCCACCACCACCACTGCGTTTTTTTTTTTTTTTTCTCTTTGAAAATCCACCACCACTGATTGCGTTACCGTTAGATTCTTCTGGTCATGTTATTTTTTACATTTTTTAGTATCCAAAATAACGGCGGGATTCGGGAATGTGTGGTACATGTGCATACCAAATGAGGACAAAGATCTGCTGATCTTGCTTCGTGAACGATGATGAGGATAGTGCATCGTGGATATTTCCAAATTATTTTCTAGCCCTTGACGCGGAATCTTGTCAAAATATAGTCCTTGCCCCACCCACGCGATATTAGGGTTAATTACATGGTTTTCAAAAACCGGACCGGACCGGACGGTCGGACCGAAATAACCGGGAACTGGTCAGGTGACTGGTTTGGTTTTCTCCAAAACTGGATTTTTGCCAAAAAAACATTGTTTGGTCAGCAAACTGCTGATTCGGGCATTTGAACCGTTCAACAGTTTTAACCGTTTTTTGTCAGAACGGTCCATCCATTCGATTAGAATGGTCGGACCATTCAACCCAGGAACCAGACCCCTGACCGATTTGTTGGCCAGGTCAGTTTTAAAAACCTTGGTTAATTATACCGTGTAATTTTAAGAAAATGCTTTTATATATATCATATATTTTTTAAAATAATTTATCTATACATCTATACCATATATATATATATATATATATAAAGCAACGGTCACATGGTCTCTCTCTCCTTGCTCTAAACCTTTCTCTTCTTGAAGTTGGACTATCAACAAAACATGTTCCAACACTCTACGAACGTAATTTGACACCACACATCTCACCATAAGACTGGGACCGACCATGTAGAACATATATGGTATTGGATCATGCTGGTAGGGGGTTGGCAGAAAATCCAGACTCCCTTTCCAGCATTCTCCTTAGTTCTCTTTCCCTATCCCTTCCCATCACTCCCAATGTGCCAAGTCATCACCCTCTCACTCACTCTAGATTCCACCTTCATATGTAAGGAAATTGAGTCCCACCTGTTCACGTTTAAAAACAAATATAAATGGAATACCATTCACCAATTCATGTTAGTAACTGACTTAAATGGAAATTCCTTTTATTTTGTCAACAAAATGGATTGTGATGTAACCGTTTTTGGTCGCGTACCATTTTTTGTGATGTATAAATTTTTTGGCTAAGTACCTCGTTGTTTGACCCGGTGGTGACGTGCCTTGGTGATGAGCTACTTGGTGGCAAACTCCCTGGGGGAGAACTACATGGTGACGAACTGCTTGGTGGCGAACTACCCAGTGGTGAGCTCCCTGGTGGAGCTACTTGGTGACGAACTGCCGGGTGGCGAACTGCCTGGAGGTGCTCCCTGGTGGCGAACTGCCTGGTGGCGAACTGCCTAGTGGTGAACTCCCTGGTGGCGAACTGCTTGATGGCGAACTGCCCGGTGGCGAGCTGCCTGGTGGCGAACTGCCTGGTGGCGAACTTCCTGGGGGCGAACTGCCTGGTGGCGAACTGCCTGGGGGCGAACTGCCTGGTGGCGAACTGCCTAATGGCGAACTGCCTGGTGGCGAACTGCCTGGTGGTGAACTCCCTGGTGGCGAACTGCCTGATGGCGAACTCGTCACTTGACTTGCTCCTAGGCGGTCTGCAACTCAGAGGATGGTGGAGATCCCTGGTAAAGTGCAACCCGACTACCCTCCGCGTGAGGTGATTTTCTCTCCTTTGTAGACGGCGGGAGCTGAGGGACCTGCGAGAACTGAATCAGAGGACCCGGGGGTATTTCCCGGCGGGGACTCTCCGATGCCTAAGTTAACATTCTGATTACAGAGGGCTTGGAGAGAAATGAGAGAGCTAGAGAGCGGGGGTTACCATCCTTTTTTTTCTCCTTTTTGTATTTGAGGGTCGGAGTCCTTATATAGTGGTGCCCTCGCAGGTTAGGTGGGTGAAAAGCCTTCAAATGGTAAGACGTCATATCCGGTCAGAACCGGGGTACGGTGATGAACTCCTCGAGGTTGTCAGGCTGGCGCTTGTGCCAGGCGGCTAGGTCGGCGCCTGGGCCAGGTTGTCAGATCGGCGCTTATGTCAGTCGGCGGGTCGGTGTTCGGGCCAGGTTGCCAGGCCGCACCTGTGTCTGTCGGCGGGTCGGTGTCCGGGCCAGGTTGCCAGGTCGGTGCCTATGTCCGGGCCAGGTTGTCAGGTCGGCTCCTGTGTCCGGGTTGGGTTGTCAGGTCGGGGCCTGTGTCTGGGTCAGGTTGTCAGGTTGGCACCTGTGTCCGGGCTAGATTGCCAGGTCGGCGCCTGTGTCCGGGCCAGGTTTCTCGGTCGGTGCCTGTGGCAGGCTGATCCAACTAGGTCGCGCAGGCCGCGCGGGCCGCGCCAGGCCGCCCGTGGGCCGCGTGCAGGTCGCGCCAGGCCAGCCAGACCAGTGCCCGGGGGGACACCAACTTGGTAAGTTGTTGCCTGAGTGCTTGCCTAGTTGTCACGAGGTGCCACGTGTCGCAATTTCACTGGAGGGCCAAATCTGCCCTCATCAGGTTGGATTGTATTTCTTTTGTTTGAGTAATTTTTGGAGAAAATGACTCACCACGTCTCCATAGTCCATCCATTCTATTGTAATTAAATGAGTGACAAAGACATGCCTTTCACATCTTCAAGTTTGGATTCAAAGCATCTCATTCACAGTTTTTAACTTCATCTCCCCACCTTACAAATCCTTAATCCTTGTGTCCTTACTTTTTTTTTTCAATGGCTATGGTGCTGTGGAGTTTTCTTAGGAGAATAAAAATAGAATAATCCAAAAGGTGGAGATGATAGTTTTTGCATCATTGTTTTCATCTAAGATTTACTTCGAGCAACAGCCAATTGACAATCATTCTTCTCTTTTATTTTACTTCTAAAAATAGAGTAATCCTGCACTCTATTTCAACAACTCCAGACCTTGCGATCTAAGTTTTTTGGGCACGATTACGAGTTAGATTAATGATAGGTGGTGGGTGGGCAACCTAAATTTCTAGGGCACAATCTAGACCCTTATCATTAATTCTCCTCAAGAATTGTTTCGCACACTACACAACGTTTTTGAGTTACAAACTACCCATTAGTTAACACAGTTCCATATTTTTTTAAGAAGCCTGTTACAGAGACTATCCCTTTTTCTTGATCACTCTTGTTCAGTACTATCTTAGATTTTTCTGTTTAATTTCAAGATTTTGGATAGAGGCAAATGACAACCCACCACTCAAACGCCTCTCACAAGCTGTGAAAATAATGAACCAGGTATGTCCTTCCATCTTTAACTCTATTTTTTACACACTAATTCAAATAATATTAGTTTTAATTAGGTCGTGATTGGTGTGTCTTTTTGCATGGTCTTTCGGCTGTTTACAAGCTGAATGAATAGCCAATCCTCCTAAATCATGCCAGAGGCCCTGTTATGTTATTGTCATTCGAATGACAAATAACGTATATGGGGCCAATAAGGAGACCCATCTATGGGTTATCGGGTCGGATTATCTATGGGTAAATGGGTCAGAAATGTTATGATTCACTAATAGGGGTGAGTATTATTCGGTTAAAATTGAAAATTTCAGTTTTGGTTTGTTTGGTTTGGTCTTTTTGGTTTTTGGTTAAATCGGTTTGGTTAATTCGGCTTTCGGTTTCAGTTTTTAGAATTAGAAATTCGATTAATCGAATTAACCAAACTTTCTTTTTGGTTTTTGATTTCATAATATATAATATATATAATAAAGTATGTATTATTAAAATTCGGTTTTAATTAAACTAACTGAAAATTTCGGTTTTGGTTATTTTGGTTTTTCTATAATTCGGTTTCAGTTAAGTTTTAATTTTTTAGTTCAGTTTTTAAAATTTTGATTTATTCAGTTCAGTGTTTAGCCGAATAAATCAAATGCTCACCCCTATTCACTAATTAAGGTTGTATTTGATACCATTGCTATTTTTACTTGCAACATTTTATGTTGATCAATACAAATTTTATGAGAATATGTGTTTTCCACCACAAATGCTTTGAGTTATCAATACAATATTTGGTGCCATTATTGTTTCTCTATGAAATATTAAATTTGGTATTTCTATTATAAATGCCAACACCTAATTCAATGCCTACATTTTTTTAAAGTAAAAATAATTATTTAGTGTGATGTGACAAAACAATTTCTCAAAATTTTGTATTGACCAACATAAAAAGTTGCAATAAGTGCCAATGACACCAAACATAACCTGATTAATGTGTTTTACCGTTTTGTTGTTCTTTTCACCTCTCCAATGACCGATTACGTAGTGTTCACTAATTGATGAAAGTGTTTCACTAATCAATTAATCTGCTTTAATGGTTATTGTTCACTAATTAATTAATGTATTTTACCAGTTATTGTTTTCTCTTTAATTAATGTTTGTGGGGTCTACTATAATGGTCCAAGCTGTAGAATCTACGGCTACAATATGATATATACTTCTATACACGAGGCTGATGTTCGTTTTCGTGATTATTTTGTATAGGGTATCGTTTCGGTCTAATCCACGAGAGATCATGTCTTTCATTAATATAACGTAATTACAACTTTCTTAAATATAAGAGGAAAGGATTTGAGACTGTTCATTTTTTATCAATATGTAGATGGTTGATAAAGAAAATTAGATGACATTTAAAGGACATTTTTATCTTTCCAAATGTCACTTAACGATTAGTTAACAGATTGGTTAATGATAGGTACTGGATTGACACATTTTGAAAGTTTGGGTGCTGAATTATTGCCTACCTGATTGAAGTTATTTATGCCCACGACCCAAATTCTCTTCTCAGCTTTTATCCCGTGGATGGAGAATACCCATAGTTTCCTACCTGATTGAAGTGATTTAGTGCATTGCTTGCAGCCCTAAATTTTATTTATTTATTCTTTACCGCTATAAGTAGGGGTGTCAATGATATTCGAAAATATGATTTCAAATCCGAGATTGGACATAATCGAATCGAATTCAGATAATTCAAATATCTAATCGGTCGAATTCGAATATGATCTGATTCGATTCGATAAATATCCGAATTCAACCGATTATTTAATTCTTATATATAATATATAAAATTTTTAAATGTTTTATATATTTTATATATATAATAATTAAATTATATAAACAATTTATATATTTGTATATTTTATATAAATAAAATATTTATTTTATATATTTATTAATTACCTAAAATAATTAATTATTTGAATCGAATATTCAAATATTTAATCAGATTTGAATTCGAATATTAATTTTCAATATCCATCGGATATCGAATCGAATTCGGATATTGAATTTTTTAATCGGATCCAAATTCGGATGTTGCCTGATCCGATTCGAATTCGATCCGTTTATACCCCTAGCTATAAACCCTAACACCTGTTGTTCTGTGCTTAGGCAAGAGAACTTTCTTGTTTCCTCTATTAATCTCCTCTGATGCCCATTGGATCGCGGTTGACAAATCCACTACTTCACCGGTCTCAAACAAGGTTTTAAAAGGCTAAAGGCGGAGGTGAGGAGGTTGGGTGATAAAGAGGCAAGTAAGCCTCGAGGTGGTTTAAGGCGTAAGCCTCAAATTAAAAACAAAAAATTTATGAAATTTTGTATAATTATTTGTGACTTAATGTATCAATGGTTCAACACTTACCCCCACGAATCTACTGCCCATCTATATAGTTGAGACAAAAAAAAAGAAGAGAAAACCAAAAACTGAAAATCTATCGCCCACCTACCTATACGCACAATTCCAGAACTTTGAAGAAGAAGAAGAAGAAGACGGAGAAGGAAATGTACTCATGTCGCAACTCGCAAGGGGAAATCTCCCATCTTCAATTCTTCAGTTCGGTTGAAAGTTGAAAGTTGTTGAAATCTCCAATCTTCACTCTTCAATTCGGTTGAAAAGGAGAAATCTCCCAAATTTTTGTAGTTATGTTCGAACCCTACCTTATTTTGATTTTGATTTTTTTCTTTTATTTTTTCCAAAATTACCCATGCCAAATTGCATTTTCCCCACCCAAAACCCGTTTAAACTACCGCCTCAGGTATTTTGAGGCGAAAGGCGAAAGGCCTACGCCTCACACAAACTGAGGCCAATGCCCCTTGGCCTGAGATTGAGGCTCCTGAGGCCAAGCGAAAATTGGTTACCTCGCCTTGAGGCGTACGCCTCTCGCCTTGCCTTGATCGCCTTTTAAAACCATGGTCTCAAACATCAATCAGGAACAAATATGTAGGTTTGTCTATCTCTCTTGCTCTCCCCGTTCTATCTCTTTCATATTGGTGTTTTATTTTATCCATAACATTGTATTATTTTTTAACTTATTTTATATTTAAAATATAAGATTTTTTAATTATAATTGATTGCGTGTATCATCTCACAAGTTGTATATGAGATGTATGGAATTAAATCTAATACATTTGGTGTGGACTGGTTCACATCACACCTACAAAATGCCCCTTTGGGTGTGGACTGTTTTAGTCCACACATTTTGTTTACAATTCAAAATATCTGTAAACAGTGTGTGGTCTGGATTGGTTCCTGCTACATTGGTGTGGTGTGGACCAATCCACACCTACCAATATCTCATCCAAGTTACAAAACACCCCTGCCTCACAAAATTGGTCCCCACACTGTTTTCACAACACTTGCAGTTGTGCATTGGGAACATCCCCGTACTTGTAGGTTTTCATTCATGGGGAGATGTTCTCAATTCATGGCTTCAAGTGTTGTGAGGACAAAAGCTGGATTCTCAGTTAAAGCTTTCAAATGTACCTAATTAAGCATGCATTTGGATTAAAAAAAATGAGAAATCTAAATTCGCCCAGTAAAAACAACCTAAATCCACCCTAATCTACTTAGGGTTCAATTGAACTGAATCTAGCCAAATTTTGGCATGTATTGGTTCATGTTTCATTCAAATACTATTTGTTGGGTTTTAGTTCAATTTGAAGGCTCATAGTTTTAATATATTTTATATTTATAAATATTAATGTACAATATTTCTTTTAACATATATGAATTGAGCAAAGCTTTCAAGATTTCAAGCTCATGAACATTCATTAGTCAAATTTGAGTTTGAATAACAAATTGAACATGCCCTGAGATTTAAAATTGATTAGCATTAACTCGAATTGAGCCTAATCAAACTTGAGCCCTATACCATTTGATTAAGCTCAATTCCATTACACCCCCCAAAATATGTGGTTATAAGTTATTTTGTGCTTGGAGGTACACAAGTTGGACCATTTAAGTCAGGTTGAGGTCAATCCTAACCTAATGCAGTAGTGCGAGCTGTGTGTTAAGTTAGGTTGGTAACCAATGAACTGGTTACTAGTATCATAAAAGTAGTAACCAATCAAGTGGTACTTATCAAAATTCACAAGAGGTTTTGATTGGTCAAAGCCCTTCTAGTATCATGCCTTTTTGGCATAATATACATAATTAAATGTTTATACAATATTTATGGGGAATCTATGATATTGGAAAAAACATGATACCAGAAGAGCTTTGACCAATCAAAGCACCCCATGAATTTTAATAAAAACCTCCTGAGTGGTTACCTCTTTTATGATACTTGTTGATTGGCTATAAGTTTTTTAGATATCATGCCTTTTCAGTATCATAGTTGAACCCAATATTTATGCAAGAGGCTTTTACCTCTCCAATGAAAACCCAATGTATCCATCTATATCTATTCATCTACCTACATTATACTACTATTAAAAGTGTGAATGTGAGTGGAACTTTTGTTTGGCGAAAATACCCCAAATTTTGAATTTTGTCCCCATGCAATTGTAAGGATAGAAATGTAATTTGAACAACAATTTTCTCCGCATTCAAACCGCTCTCATTAAATCTTATATTTAAGGTATTAACCCCCATTAACATTCATTTAATCCTATTCTTGACTAGAATACCCCTAATTTTGAATTTGGTTTCTCTCCAATTGTGAAGGCATAAAATGCAATCTGAACTACTACATTCCTCCTCATTTAATTCCATCTCATTAAGTCATATTTAGAGTACTAACTCCCATTCTCTTAGTGAATCTTATATTTAAACTAATCTTTTCACCAATAAATTCTATTAGTTAAATCAATATCCAATACTTTTAATGATATAAAATACATGCTTTTTAAATTAACCCAAAAATAGAACCATTCTTCCGTCCTAGTGGCGAGTAAGCAATTCAATCATTTGGGTCAAATGGGTCAATCCATGATGCCCATTTCTAATGTTTTATATTAATCATATTAAAAAAATAAGTGTGATAAATAATAACAATTCCAATTGATGTTGGAATGAAATATAAATTTAAAACCAATCCAAAATTATTTGTTTTTTTTGGTGGTGGTGTCAACAATTCAACCTTTTGAGTCAAATGTGTCAACCCTTGATGTCATAATTAAATAAAAAATGAAAAAAAATAAAAAACACAAAACATTTGTAAAAGTACAAAAATTCTATAAAAGCATTTAGGCACTTTTCTAATATTTTATATTAATCATATTAAAGAAAAATAAATAATAGTTGTATTTATTGATGTTGGAAATACAATAATAAAATTTAAAACCAACCCAAAATTGAAATTGTTTTCCTGGTGGTGGGTCAATAGTTCAACCTTTTAGGTCATATGTGCCAACCCTTGGTCTCCTAATTAAATAATAAAAATTAAAAGAAAAGGATAAAATACAAAAATTGAAAAAATATAGGAACCCTGTAGAAAACGTTTGGAAACATATCTAATATTTTATATTATACATACTAAAAATTAAACATGATAAACAATAGTTTTTAACTTTTTATTGATGATAGAAATAAAATTGTAAATTTAGAACTATCCCAAAAGTAAAATTATTTTAATTTGGTGGTATATCAACAATTCAACATTTCAAGTCAAATGGGTCAACTTGTGAAGTCATAATTAAATAATAACAATTTAAAAATATAAAAAGACAAAAAAAATACAAAAAACATATAGGTTATATAGAAAATATTTGGCATGTCTCTAATTAATTAAATAATAATAAAAATTAAAAATGATGAGAACACACCAAAGTATAAAAATAGTAAAAAAACGTAAAAAACATTAGGGACATCTCTAATATCATATTAAACAAAAGTAAGTGTAACAAATAAAAATAATTTTATAAAAAAATTTGGAAACATATTGTTTACTATCATCATCATCATCCTAAATTACCACTTGCACACTTACTAGTACTATAAAAAATATGAATAACTTGTGAGAATTTCTAGACTTTTAGCATGATGAATTTTGCCCATCTATGTTAATGTTTTCTAATTTATATTTGAGGGCAAAATGGGTAGTTCTGGATGAACTTTGCCCTTTTATTGTTTATGCTTTTGATATACAAGGTTTTGCATTATACATATTTGTATTTTACTCTTCTCAAACTAAAATCTATAATGTATTAAATGAGTAGAATTTAGTCAGACAATTTTTTCCCCTCTTTGTTAACACTTTCTTATTTGAACCTAAGAGCAAAACCATTACTATCAAATCTATCTTAAACAAGTTCAAAACAAGTATTGTAGGACAAATGTATGTCGATCTTATGTATTTTGATGATAACAAGCTCACTGAAGCAATCTTTAGTAAGCTTCTTTGTGCCGAAAATGTATTAAAGCAAATATGATACCAAAGATGAAGAAATTGAAAGTTTTGCTGAATTAGCTAATTGTGCTTCATGATCTCTACACCATCATCATACCTCTCTAGTTGAGGAAGCTCTAACCAATTATTAAGGCTACATCATTCTATGCTCAAATCGTGTCTATCTTTAAGATCTTGATGTAATCAATTGCATAATGTATTCCCTAGATTTTCAACAAGATTGAACTCAATATAAACAACCTTAGAGACCAATGACTAGAATAGGTTTGGTTCCTTGGCTTTCCTAAACTTAAACAAGAGATTAGAATTAGAAAAATATATTTTGAAAACCAATGGAAGAGATCCTAATAAGAATTTTCAAGGTTTCTAAGTATTGAGCTATCTGTTAGGCAAAACTACTCAGTCTCCATAAAGTAGTTAGTTGACTACTTAGAAATGTATAGTCGACTAACTATGACAATTGAGACAAGTTTAACCTGATAAGAGACATAGTCAACTACCCTACATAACATAGTTGATTAACTATGATGACAAAGGCAAAAAATGCTAGGATTATGAAATATAGCCGACTACACCAAAAGACATATTTGACTAACTAGGACAGTCATGCATGAATATGTCCTATCTGAGATGACTAGTTGATTACCCAAAAAAGCATAGTCCATTAACCCAAATAGACTGATTCAAAATGATATCAGTCAACTAATATGGAGGAATCAGTTAGCCAAGAGAGAAAAATATCACTCCCTTTGTCAAGTAGTTGACTAGTAATTTTGATAGTTATCTACTTCAAAGACATTTGATAGTTTAAAAGGCCTAAATGACTATTGCCCTCAAATTTCATAGAAAGCCTTGCTTTTATGTCATTTAACTGTTTGAAAGAGTTTCTTTAAAAAAAAATTGCTTACAAAACCGACATAGGACATTGTGAAGGGATTTGTGTTGAATCCTTAGCAAACTGAAGCCCGTGTTTCAAAACCAGAAACCTGAGAACCCTGGGAATGGGAAGGCTTTGAGGGATTGGGATCTTTTTTATAGACCAGAGGCTGTCTTCTGAAGCTCTGATCATTCGAGGATGAATATCAACCTTTTTTTAACCAAAGAAACTGACAATTAGTTAAGAAAAAAAATGATGGGAGTTGAGAAGAGTGAAAGGGAAAATTGTAAATTTATTATCTGGTTTTCTTCTTATTTAAAAGGGTCATTTATTAAAATACCCGTCATAGTTTCACAAATTTACCAAGTCTTACCCTGTATTTTTATTTTACTAAAAGATGCCTATAATTTGTAACATATTTACTTAATCGACTTTTTATTAAATGGGAATGGAAATTGATGTTTTGACACTAATACCCATCAATCAAATTTAGTCAAAAGAAAATAAAACTGGAAACATTGTTCGTGCCCTAATAAAATGTAGGCAATACTTCGTTCAATCAATTTTGTTCTCCGTTCAAAGAAGGAAGAACTTTATGAAAATATATAATATATTAAGAGAAAAATATAAGGTAAAGTTGCAAGAAGAACTTTTGTTCTCTGTTTAATGAATTTCATTCAATCAATTTTGTTCTTTGGTTTCTATAGAAAAAAAAAAGAATATAAACTCTATGAAAATAATAAAAAAAAGAATTTAAAGTTGTAACTTTACCTTTGAGCAGTTGATATGAAAGGCAAATTTGATAAATAAATCATTTTCAGAAAAAAAGAGATTGAGAGGGTTTTGGGTGGCCATTCATATATAAAAAAAAATTGGAAAATAAATATTTTCATCAAAGTAATTACATAGGTATTTTGGACATTTTCATGCTTCTTTGTAGAGGATCTAACAAAGAGGTTATCAGAAAGTTTAGAAAGGATGATTGCAATTATCAAACATAAGGGGAGGTTTCAGAAAATTATTGGGGTGCTTTAATAAAATGCAAATTGGTAGGTTTTAATAAATTCGTAAAATTATAGGGGTCATTTAGCAAATGACCCTATTGAGAAATGGGAAATGTCTAGGTGTCGCTTAATGGGGCGTGGGCTAAGTAACCGGATCTGCTCTCACACAGGGTGCCTCACTCGCGCCTTACATGCAAATCGCACCATGCAGTGAAAACATCTTCCATACTTATAAGTTATTATTCACGGGAGATATTCTCAATGCATGGTGGATGTGGATGTGATGCGCCCGTGTGAAGAGCAGATCCCGTTCCGTGGGCTGATCGGATCTGCTCCTTATATAGGGCGCCTCAGACGCACATCCTACCATGCATTGAAAATATCTTCCGCACTTGTAAATTATTATCCATGGGAGGAGATGTTCTCGGTGGATGTGCTTGTGAGGCGCCCGTGTGTGGAGCAGATGCCGTTCCCTCAGATCTCAGTCCGGATCAGATCCAACATCTGAGTCAATGTGGTGCCTGTGGGCTCCACTGCTCCAATCAGCATATTCACCGAGTCGCCAAAAATTTCTCGCAGCACTTCACAAATCATCCCATTCCACCAGAACTTCCATGAAAGTCTGAAAACTGAAGGTTCTTTGATCTTTCGTCCCCTATCTGGACTTTCGGCACTGAAATTCTCCTCTCATTCTCTCTCCATCTCCCCTCGGTTGCAGTCGCTAACGATGCCTGTAAGTCTCTTTTTTTCTTCGGATTGCGATTCAATGACCAATTCTCTTCTCGGAAAATCAGATCTAATAGGTCATGTAAAGAAGACCAGAGCAGAATTAATTCTAGTGCTAGGGTTATTGTGATTTAATTCATCGGGTTCTGTTTCATCTGCATTGCAGCTCAGAAGGCTGTTAGAGGTAGAACCACCGAGCCTACTGAGGTACATCATCGGAGCCGCAATCATGATGGTCGGAGTTGTTTTGCCCGTCGGCTACATGATGTTCCGGAACAAACGTGTCCCTTCATCCTCTTCCTACTCCAAGCAGACGTAGGTGTGCCTTTAATTTTTATTTTTCTATTTCCCCTCCTTTTACTTTTCAGTACAAAAACTTTCATATTTTTTACTGATCTTGTGCTTCAATATGCAAATCCATTTAGACCCTAAACTCTCAATTTGCAGATTTGATTGTTTATCTTTTTTTTTTATTTTTCTTCTGGAATTTCTGTTGCACTCCAAAAAAACATTGCCAGTGGATCAAACTGGTCTGAAATTTTGACATTGGGTTTCAGGAGTAAAGGCTTGATATAGAGAAATTGGTATGGACTCTAATTTCTCGAAAATGAGGAATTGCTTGCAGTTGCAGATGAAGGGAAGAAAAAGAAGAAGCACTAAACAGATTGGTATATTACTGACGCCATTATGTTGAACTGCAATTTTGATACATGGTTTGTTAGGAATTTTAATGTGGAGGAGTCTAAGTGAAATATATGATTCCTTTTTCCCTTCTCCACTTTTTCTGTGCTGTTTGGTTTGAAAATTGCATTGCCATTTATCAGTGAAAGATCAAAGATGTGTCTGTCATATTATTCGAGATACTTGTTTAATATAATTATTCTCGTCTGTATTTCTTGGTCTTGTGTGCAACAACGATCTGAATAGTATGGGAGGTCAAGGCTTCTAACTTTTTTAGTACTAAAATTTATTTATCCTTTCACTTAGTGTTGCTGGCATTAAGGATTTCCTCGATGCCAGTCCTCTTTATCAGTTAGTAGAAATTTATTTCAAAAGGTATTAGTTCATTAGGGTTGGGGAAGATTGGTTCTTAATCTTCCTATATTTGAATTGGTTAACAAAAGGGTCAAGGATTTAAATATATTGTCCTGAAATTGGGTAGGCACAACAGGCAAGAGGAAGAGAAATAACAATTTGGCTGTTTTACGGGATAGGTTTAAGTAGATAAATGGCAATTTTTGGATTCATCATTATCTTTGATCAAATTGGCTGCTTCTTTTAATGAGTTATGTATTGGATCATGCCACTCGGTTCACCACACAAACTAAGTAGGAACGTTCAGGTTGAATCACTCCAGATGTGATCATTGAATCTATGATGTGTGTATTTACAGTGGTCCTTCTTGTAAATCCATTGGTTATGCCATTTACTTGTAAATTAGGGGGCCTCCTATTGGGAAAGATGGGTGTGGAGCTTTATTACATGGATTGCTCTGAAACCCCAATGCATCAGGCATGGATCTTGACACACTAGTTGTGATGATTCTTCTTTTTCTTCTTCTTGAGCCTGTTATGCCCTTAGGTTAAAATTTTGGAATAAATTGCAAATCTTTACTACTTGATAAATAGAACATAATGGATTACAAAATTGCTTTTAATTGCTTGTACTAATTTGCAGTGATCTATTTATTTACTTTCTTTTCCATCATTTGTTGTATTGCTCCCACAAATTAAAAAAAAAAGTATTTTATAAAGAAAAAACAAAGTTGAATGGTGCAATATAGACACCAAGTTCCTCCATCATATCTCTTCTTTGGACTCTCCAAAGTCTGACCCTCTTATACGTCAAATTCCAACCTTGTGCCTGCAATTATTTGTAGGTGTGGGTATAGTTTAGAATTCAGATGCATATGGTAAGAAAAATGAAGTAAAAGGTTGTTTCATTATTGTTAAGCCATTAACTTTGTTTAGTGGGATCCCCTGTTTATAAGAAAAACAAACTTCATTCTTGGGTTTTATCATAGCTGACCATGTCAAAAGGCTTAATGTATCATCTGAAGGGATCGTGATACAATATTTTCTGGAACATAACTCATTGAACATGATGAACTCCAGCCTGGAAGGTACATGGCTTGGGGAGGCTTGAAAAGCCATGGAAATTTCTAAAATTTCAGACTGACGATTACAGCATTTCATATTGGTTTTGGTACTGTCTTCTACTTTCAATATTCTATTATTTAGAGATCTTACATTGCCTCATGGATGTTGGCATAAATCTCTCTTCCATTAAGGTAGATTTCGATTTCTAAATTCTTGCTGTTAATTATATTCGTTCTAGGTTTGGATTTCTAAATCTTTCCATTAATACATAACCAGCATAACTGGTTTTAAAACAAAAAAAGAAAATCCTGAGTTCCTAACAAGCCCGGACCTCCTACATGTTATTACATTCCTGGGTGCATGTCGTTTCTGCACAAAAACCAAGTCTTACTTGTGAGAAGTTATTAGACGGCAATGTTGATCCTGTTTTGTCTTTATTTTTTAATTTTCTCTTTCAAATTATAAAGGATAAAAAGAAAAGTGAGAAAACAAGAGACAAGAGAAAAGGGAAAACGTTGGAGAGAAAAACCTAGCCCTTTCTTTACACTTGAAACCATTTACACGGTGTTGATCCTCAGCCTTTCATCATCTGCAGCGAAAGATTTACACCCAAAACCATTTGCAGGAGAAAGTTTCTTTGAATCTGCTTCTAACTTGAAACTTGGCATATGTTCTTTGCAACGTGAATTTAGGCTCTCTTCTCAGTTCTCAATCTTGCAATTTTAAAAGATTAAATAACAAATGTGAGTCTAGGCATGCATCAAAGCAATTTGGACTCTCTTTCTTCTTTCCTAAAAGGAACATGTTAAATTTGGGGTTCATATTTGCAGAAATAGTTTTCTTACAAATTTCCAAAATAACAGTTAGAAAGTAGAGAATGGCTTTTGCTGTGATTTCACTTTATTTCGCATTGCATAGCAGTGGGGATATCTAATTAATATGGGAAACTTCATTCCCACAATCCCCATGTCTAAGAGGAAATGAAGTGACCAAACATGCTTTGCCCTTTTTTTGGGATTTCTCCAAGTCTAAGATTTACAAGTTACAACTTCCTTTGGAGGTCCATGGAGTAGAGCCGTTTGTTATGGCTTCCTTTGTCAAGTTGAAAATTTGCAATTCACAGTTTCTCTTGTCAAACTTCAAAATTCAACTATCACCAGATCCGATACTCAAAATGTTTTACCCTGAAATGTGACTTCAGTCTGAAGAAGGGGGCATTTTCTTGAGCAAGATGTCATGACTTCCATCGTAGCTGAAGTTTGAAGAAGAGAGTTCTAGAATGCTTGTTAATGGTGTCCACCCATCCAGGGTTTGGCAAGCAAGCCCTTAGATTTATTTGTTGGTTTTGTCTAATTTTGTGCATATGTCGAATTGAATAATTTTCTTTTTCCAATTTTTTTTTAATTTTAAAAAATGAATTTTTAAAGACATAACGTGATAATGACCTAAACTTATTGTTTAATTTTTTCCACACAAATGAGATAAGAGTGGCATGGGATGTATGATATGGCTGAATCTGAATGGAAGTGCACCCCATCTCACACCAAAACGAGTGCAGGAAATCCAACTTTGTTCCTAACGCTCTTGCCTTGCAACAACACACATACACAGTTACACACGCAAATGGTCATTTGGTGCTTTGAATGTCTAAATTTATCATGCATGACGAACCTGCTTCGCAGGTTCATTTGTTGAAGGTGGATCTGGTGTGATTGCGAGTTGCGACAGGAATGAAGTACTAGATTGTGAGAGATGATGGTAGTAACTGATATGCTCTACACTCTAATAAGTTAAGTCAATAGTGACTTACGAATCAGGGTTCAAACCATGGTTTCCAAAATTGGACCGGACTGGATGGTCAGATAGGAAAATCGGGAACCGGTCCGTTTTTCTCCAAAACTGGATATTTGCAAAAAAAAACATTGATCCTGGCAGTTGAACTGTTTAACGGTTTTAACTATTATTTATTTTTTTTTGTTTTTGAATTTTTTTATTTTTTTGTCAGAACGGGCCGACTGTTTGGTTTGAACAATTGGACCGTTCAACTCAAGAACCAGACCCCTGACCAGTTTGTTCTCTGGATTGATTTTAAAAAACTTGGTTCAAACAAGATTATTGATCTTTTTTTTCTCAGCCGGGCAATACCTAGACGCACCTTTGTGTTAAAACCAATTCCCAAAGTTGGGACGGGAAGATAGAGAGAGTTTCCAGAAGCAAAGGAGCTGTTTGCCAACGTTTATTCTAAGATGATCAGGGTCAGAAGAGTCCTAAACAAGAACTGAATAGGATTTTGGCTCAAATAAGAGTGACCTGAACCTGTCATGGGCGTAATTTTCCTCCGACACTCAAACCAAGAAAAACAAAAATACCTATTGCAATAAACACTTGCGACTCTCAAACGAACATTTGGAAGACAATCTCACTAAATTGGACCCCATAAGCAAGGTTCAAAGTATGGATCAAGTATATTTTGGTCACTGAAATGCTTAATTTATTTGGGACAATACTTTACATTGACTTTGAAGTCCATTCCAGTTCCTGTCCTTGATCCCCGTTGAGGTTAAAAGCTAACCTCCATCTCTGTTACCCAACAGAGACGAGTTTTCCATCAAAAAACCCAAATCCCCGATTTTTTAATAAAAAGCATTTTTGAAAAAAGATTATTTAAATAAAGAAAAAAATCAAAATATAAATAATATATACATATTTAATCAGATTTGGGTTAGGGTTGGGATTTCACTCCCCACCCCTCCCTGCCAAGGCAGTCTCCATCCCCAACACAATCAAGTCAGGGATGCCAAGTAGTTATCGAGGACATAGAAGATTGTTATCCCTATTTCTATTAAACAAAACTCTGGAGATGCAAAAGGAAACTTAGGGGATGTTCAGTAGTGTGGATGAGAAGTTGGGTAGTGTGGACTGGTCCACACCACACCATAGTTCACAACTATTCTAAACTATGGGCTAGTTCACACCACACCTTTTGATTTCATGTATCTCATATAGTTTATGAAGTGACTTATAGTAGATAAAAAATGTTCAATTTTTGCATTTTATGTGATAAATAAATTGAAAAATGCATCAATAAATTAATATTAACCAATAAATATGAATTTTAATAAAAACAAATAGTAAATTATTAAAAAATATATTTTATTGATAAAAACATTAAAAATAATATTTAAATAAATGAAAAAAAATAATAAGGAGAACCATCGGGCTTGTGCCTGGTGCTAGAATTAACATTAAAAATTACTATTTTATTGATAAAAATATTATTTTAACATTAAAAATTTAAAAATAAGGAAAAGTGTGTATAAGAAAATGTATTATATCAAAACAGTGTAAAAATATTGTGAACCGACCACATCCACAAGGTGTTGTCGAGATTTTGGATTGTGGACTGGAACAGTCAATATATTGTAAACCAGTCTTGTCCACAGCCAATTAAACATCATGGCCATCATGGTCCTATGGCATGAACCAAAACGGGCCATACACAAGATGACCACAGTTCCAAACACCACCTAAGATCTATGCTCTTCAGTATCCAGTTCAAGACGTCTTCTCACCATGGCCAGTGAAAATGAAGGAATCTTTGTTCCATATCAAGTTAATCGTGCTTTAGTGTTGAACCTCAATGGAATGCATAAATCAAGGGCAAGGTACCCTCGCTAAGTGGGGGTCCTTGAATCACAAGCTCAAGATCTTTGGTTAAAAACGGGGTTCAACAAAAGCGGGGAAAGGTTTCTATATGAAAGAGATGGTAGGAGAAAGGTATACTTTGGATAAAAAGGGCAAATTCACAATTGCGCCCCACAACACATTCCACCCGTGTATTGAGTACGGTAGATATATACTCAAAAAAGGCAGAGACTAGATGAAATTCTATATAACACTACCAGATAGGCCGCCGAGACCAGAATCCCATTCCCTTCACGTCTTTGTGCATTAAAGGGATTCATGAGTTGTGAAAAATCAATTGGCCTCACTACGAATGATAGGAAGAACATGAGACCAAAATATACAGCTTCGGTAGCCAAAAAAGCGGCAGAAGCTACTAGCGATTCCAGGAAAAGGGGCTGATGTATTCCTGAATTCCTGTCGTTGCCACACGAGGCTGTAGTAACTGGGGCGCCTCAACTGATCAATATGCAAAATCATCAACAGAAATTTTACGCTTCCGTTATAGCATTCCTTGACACAAATTTCTGGTGATTTGGTAATAGAGAATCATGTTAAGCAGTACAACCTTAAAAGTCTACAACCAATGTTTCGGTTTCCAAGGCCACGGTAAAACAATAGCGTAGGAATCCTTCATGAATCAATAGAAGCTCCAATATCCCCATGTGGTGCCAGTTCTATCAATAATCAATGACAGATATAAACACTAACGAAAATTGCGAGCAAGAGAAATGATAAAAATACCAATACTCTAATACGAATTTTAGTTGTTTATATATTGTGACAAAACTTTCATCTATTGAGAGAACCCTAGATGCGAGACTAATTATTGATAAATCAAAGAAAAATGTAACATTTATTGTGACAAAATTTTCTAGACAGTAACATGAATGATTTTCCATTCAAGGGGGAATTTGGAGGACAAAAAATTTACCTATTACCTCATCTTATGAAATATAAATATGACATGTTACATGTGGATGGGAAAAGAATGTGGGGCAGCATTCTTTACTCCAAAAATAGGCTATTCTGCTGCTTTCGCGGCCTTGTAAGTATTTATTAGTTGCATCTGCACATCCTGTGAAACTGGTGAATGCTCTTTGTACTCCATAGTGAACTCACCTTTACCCTGCATGACCAAGAACTCATACTATCATCACATGACAATTCTATGAATTAATATTTTCCACATAAACCATGCATCCTAGAGAAATAAAACTGAAAAAAAGGAACATGGATGCTGGTGTATATGCTCTCATTTTGATTTTGTATTTAATATAAGCACTGTACCTGATCTCTTGAAAATAAAAATAAAAAACTAAATGAATGGAAGTGCAGTTACATGCAACCATGATAAAATTATTGGATTCAATACTGTACAGTTCCAGTAAATTTTGCTCCTTCATGAAGGATGCAACCACCCCAGGGATGAATACAAAACCATCCGTGAACAGAGACATAATTGATATCTGGATCTGGGTACAGTTGTACACATGGCCACAAGCAGAGGGATGCACATAAGTTGGTAAGAGTTCTAAATCATGAATTTTATAAATGACAATTGCTTCACCTGTGTCATGGACCGGAGTGCTGTAGAGTATCCAAACATATTGTTCAGAGGGACCTGAAAGGCAAAAAAAAAACGGTTCCTCAGAAAACATTTCATTCATCAGACTTTTATTCTTCAGGTGCTATGCTATTAATGCCAATAGCCATACAATCTTCCCCAAGAATGTGATGAAGATTCCATTTTCTTTAAAACAGTTCCAACTGAAAATACATTCCAGCAGCCATTGCATTAAGCAATCAAGTAACATAAGAGCAATGCTTGTTTTTAAGTTCAAACCCTAATCTAGTATCATTTTTTGTCAGTACCTTAATCTAGAATGATAAACAATGAATAAAACACAAAACATGGATTGGCAAGCTCCATGTCACAATAAAGATTAGCATCTAGCAGATTACCGAAGAATTCCCTTGGAGAAGGGGTTACCACACTATAGAATTCCATTAGACAGAAGTGTCATGCATCATGCCCTGGCCCCGATTCAACTGAAATCTTCCAGGCCAAAAAACCTGAATTAGGTTTAGCTTTTCTATAACCTTACTAATTTCGTAAATGTTACCAATGTCAGATGGACTTCCTTACGACCTGCTAGAATTCTAACAGAGGCTACTTGTATTTCTGTATGGCTGTCATTCTTTAATGCAAACCTTGAACTACTTCCCACAAATAGTAAGTAGCTCCAGATTACAGGTTAAACTGACTTTTAGATTATTTGCATAGCTCATTCACAACATGAAGTTAACCTCAGCATGGATTTCCATATCTCAAGGTCAAGAGATTCAAAATCAGAATAACCACATCAACCAGAGATAATCAGACTGTTCCACAATGGCATCAAGCACTTCCCTAGAAAAATAACGTTGGTAAAAGTACCATAACAGACAAATATATATATACATATATATATATATATGTATATATATATATATACGCACATGTGTAGTAATAACAGAGTCGTCTCCATCCTGGTCATTTCCAACGATCACACCTTTTCTCCTGCCATATGATAAATATGAAGACAGTCTGTGACAAATCTTGTCAGAGTATCATACCGATAATCCAGTAAATGGGAAATTAAATACACTCACTTATTAATATCACCAGTAACTGTACCCTGGAATTCTGTTGGCGCCTTCAGCTCCACCAACATCACAGGTTCTAATATTACAGGCTTTGCTGCTGCATAGCACTGTTTTGCAGAAGTGAATGAAATGACAATGTGAAAAATCCATCATGAGCAGGCTTAATTTTAAATTTGATGGGTGCTGCCTTCGTAATCTGGGAATTTCAGGTGTTGGAGGGGATAGTATGGGCTTCTGATGGCAGCATTTTGCTTAGCTTCACTGGTCCAATTGGACATGGCAACTCTCTAAGGACAGAGCTGTTGGCTTTGGTTCGACTTTCAAGGATTAAAACCATATAAATGATGGTATTGAGAGATGTGGAGGTGGAGAGAGAATGCAAAACCATTCCCTGCTGGATGAATTCACTGGATGGTTGGGCACAAATTCTATAACAGACTTCAATGGTTCATTCAATTTCAATTGGATTCCCAGAAGCACAAATTCATTGAATGACTAGCAAGGGAAAGGGTTGTGAGAGATCAATTGTTGTGGAGATGTCCAGGGCTGGGTTGTATTTTGTAACAGGGTTGTACTTGTATTTGTTTTTTGTGCTCCAATTTGCGGAGTTTTTTGTACTCTTTTTGTCTACTGCCCACTTTGCAGACAGTGTGGAGTTTAGGATTTGTAGGCAGGGTTGATTTTGGGCGTTGATAAAATTTATCTGTTATTCATCAAAAAAAAAGTGAAAATCCACTAAAAGAGATTAAAATGCAGTTTTGATTAGGAAAGGAGCAGTGTTCTGACAACCTCCAAAAGTTTGCACCATGTCCAAGAAATTTTGCACCAAATAAAATAAAAACGAATTGCAACCAAGACATAAATTCAAGGAACAAAAAGCCACCTGTCTAAATGCATATATGGCAGCTAGCTTAAAAGCAAGCTCACTGGAATCCACAGCATGAGATGCACCATCAGTTAAAACCACACGGACATTTTCAACTGGATGCCCTATCAATGAACCCCTATATATGTAACAGCAACATATACATTTGTTACTTGCAACAACACCATCATATATTTAAAGTACATAAAAAATATATAATTATCCAAAATCAATTTCTTAAGAAACCAGACTACTCACGAATTGCATGCTTCTCTAAAGCCCTTCTCAATTGCTGGGATAAAGTTTGATGGTATTGCTTGCCCTATAATCATGTTCTCAAATTCAAACTTGGTTGGTGACTCCATTGGAAGCGGCTCAATATACCTGCCCAAAAAGGATATAAGAGAAACAAACCAAAATCTTAAAAATTGAGCTATCGCTACAAGTATATCATCATTGATACATTTTCACAGTGGTTAAATGGCTATTTCATGGCTTGAAAAGTTATATCTTCATTTTATTTTTGGTCCTTTGTACAGTCCTTGTGGTTGAGGTTCCCTCTTCTATATTTCTTATCCATCTACAAAAATCCTCCAGTTAATTATCAATGAAAATTCAGAAACCAAATAAATTACATGAAACTTTGAAAGAACCTTCCATGTTCTAAAGCTTGTAAATATTAGCTTTGATTTTACACACTTAAAAACAATCATCAGCAACCCTCTGAAGGAGAGTTATTCAAAAATCAAAATAATGGCAATAAAACAGTAGTTTTCAATATTTTTATTAGTAACAAAATAAAAAGATAAATAGTTTCTTACTTGGAAAGAAGAGAGTGTAAACAAAGAAGAGGAAAACGACATAAACACAATAATCCAAATGCCAGATTATACGACCTCTCTATACACCATCTATCCAGAGAGCATCATTCCCTATAAGGCAGTTCTAAGTTGCAATACAATCCAACCCTTTGCACTCCACTCCTAGTCAAGTAAACAGCTAGTAAGCTAGTTGATTAGCTGCTCTTCTGATAACCAACTTTTCACAGTGACTATAGTAGCTAGGATCCTCCCAACCACTTTGTAACCATCCCACTCACCCTCTACATCTACTCCACTGTAGTTTAAGGCATACATCAAGCCTTAGACCCCTTTATAAAAGACAAAATTCTGTGTATATGACATTACCAGTAGCCACAGCCCACAGGTCCTAAATAAGCCTGAAGAACCGTCGTCCCTATGACTCCAAAGGACAACTCTGATCCCTCATGATTCCCCGTGGAACTATAATCAAGGTTGAACCTGTTTGTTCCTTCAAGGGGTGGGGGGACTCTAGCTGAGAAGAAAGCTATCTCACTGAAGAAGATGAACCCATCCTCTTAATGTCAATGATGCTTAAGTCAATAGACTCCTGCAAAAGTCCTGATCTAATGGTATACAATCAACCCACACCTCCATTTCCAATAAATTGTTTCATTTTTCTTATAATTTTTTTGATAATTCGTTGCCAATAAAGGAAAAAAGATGCAGCAATTTTAAGAACGGGGTATAAAAGGCTCTAATTTACAAACATAAAGCACATTACTTATACAAATTAAAGTGTCCATCTAGAGTTGCACCTCTGTCCATTTATCTTTTCAAAGAGAAAAATGGTACATCATCAGCACTAACCAATGTTCAGAGAACCAGACTGGGTATAGAACCAGAGAAAGGAGAGGTTCACAGGTCAGAAGTTCAACTAGGGTCAAACCGGAGGCCGAACCGTGATGGCATGGCATATACATATATATACTGCATGTGATATAAATACTATATATAATATATTTTACAACATTTAATATACTTAAATATGGTGTACAATGAAGAGTCATTAATTGATACAAGTAAAGACGTAGACTAGTGGTAATTAATCAATATATGAAAATAAGAGGTCATGGGTTCAAGTCTTGTTAAACACATTTAAAATTTCAATTATTTAAGGACCCAAGCAGTTTCATGAAACTGGGACCAATTCACTGGTTTAACCAGATGGTCAGCTGGTTTTTACTGGATTTGTAGCAAAAACCGCATTGGAGTGACTGAACCGGCCAGGGTCCTGGGTCATGGTTCAACTGGTCCAACCAGCCAATTTGGTCCGGTTTTCTAAACACGGCACTTACCCGCATACTCTCCCATATTGACCTTGCCCTCCAGTCTGTTTCTTGTGTAAATAATCAAATTCAGCACGCTGAGTAACTGTCTCCCTAAAGTTAACACGAGGCTTCCCAACAGTTGCATCAACCTTCATATCACCAGGTGCAAGAAGATAAGATGAAAGTATTAATATAAACAGCTAGCACTTTCAAATTGGCATTAGCAAGGAGAAGTCCAGTTGTCAACCTTGTACTCCCTCCGGATTCGCTCAACATAAATGTCCAAATGAAGCTCTCCCATTCCAGAAATTATTGTCTGTTTATCAGAAGTATGTAATGTCATGTCAAGGAATATTAGAAGCTTTGCAGGACATGAGATATAGATCATACCTGTCCACTCTCAGCATCCAAACCAACACGGAAAGTTGGATCCTCTTTCTGAAAGCGGTTCAGAGCTTTTGAAAACTGTCATAAAGAAAACAATATGAATGAAAATCAACTAATACAACATTACAACAGGGCATGGTGTATTTGTTGGAGATTATATACTTGTCCTCCAGAATCCTTGGATACAGGTGAAACAGCTAATGACATGACTGGTTCAGGAACATTCATAGAAGTCATTGTGTATCTAACTGATCCATCAGTAAAAGTATCTCCTGGTAACAAGAGCAAGGTGAAAATTTAACAACAAAAATGCAAGAAGAAAGCTTACATATCCATAACTTGGTCAAAGGCCTACCTGATGCACAATCCACACCAAACACAGCGACTATTTGCCCAGCATGAGCCTCTTGAATATCCTATGTATATAATAATCCAGATACAAGGATAGCAGTAAATCAACTGGAACTGAAAGGGCAAGACTTGGAGGCAATAACACGAAGTTAAAGTGGAACTTAGTTAGAGCAAGATTCATTTTGGAAAATACTAGGGCATCATCAGGACCATCATTTGGCGATGGCCCCCAGCATTTAAACTTTATTGGATTTGGCACTTCTGGAGGTTCCAATGCTGAGGCATGTTTTGGGTGTGCTATATACTAAGGAACTCCCCAACTGATTGTCATACTGAGAGAAAGTAAGGGCCTGTTCGTTTCCTCTTAACTCGTATCTCTTAAGAGGAATCTTTTAACTTTAAGAGAAAAATGGTTGTTCGTTTCCTCTTATCTCTTAAGTGCAATCATACAACTTTTTATTTTCCAATGATGTCCCCAAAAAGGCAAACAAAAACTCTCATATATGGGGTCAAAATGGATATTTGATAATTTTCAGAATTCAGAATTCAGAATTCAGAGCAACATTCTCTGCATTCAAAGTTCAGAGGAAAGAAAAGTTCACCAATACCAATATACCTCTTAATGTAATTATTACACTTTCAGATGTCAAACTTTAGAGCAAACGAACAGGCCCTAAATATCTTCTGAGAAGAAAAGGAAAAAAATGAATAAAAAACTAACCTCCATCTCATCAGAATGCATCCGAACCAAGCGAGGAACCTGCATGCAGAAGATAGCAAACTTAAGTGTGTAATAAGTTGCATCATTCAGGAGTATGTGTACCAAACAGGGTTGGAGCCAGGAAAAAAATGTTTGTCAAATGAAGGTGCTTTACTATAGTCCCATTGTAGAGAGAGAAACTCCAAATAACAAAAATTTTGGCTCTCCTCCATGATCTTAGAATGAACATTCACTGGGTTTAGAAAGGCTTCTAATAGTTAACCCACAGGCAATGATAGAATGGAAATGTTCCTCCTTGGAGGGTCCTTGGAGCCTAGGACAATAATGTAGGCAAAATTGTTAGCCTTGTTAGCCTAATTGCCTCTAGGATGAATGGCAGATTCAAGTGGTTCTATAGACTGGCAAGCTCTCTCGCAGATACTCTTTCAAGGACAACAGTGGGAGAGACTCTTCTTCTGTGGCACATCCTTATCAAGCTAGCTTGTTCTCTCCCTATTTGTACAGTGGTCTTATTGTGTCAGCTGTGGCTGTATCTGCCTGATAGGGGTTGAATGTCTTTATGATTATGAATGCAGTTTTGACCTTATCAATAAAAAAATATAAGGATATAATCCAAGCAAAAATAAATCATGATATAATTGTTAGTTTTGATTTTTTATAAATAAAAAATCATATTCCATTAATTCAAAGATTGGTTACATAAAAATCCCCATATAGAGGCACGAGGTGCCGCCTCTCCAAACAGAAAGCACATAAACTACATCAAAGAGTACATGAATGTTAAAACAAAAGTTACAGTTGCGCCCAGAACAATGTTTCCCTATTTGTCCCTTGTTTTGCCAAGATATCAGCAAATGCATTAGCTGATCTCCCAACCCATTGTACTGTTACAGACATATTCCTTGCCAGCCATTTGAATTTCTTTAACTCATTTTTGTAGCCCCAAGTGACACCCTCCATATCATTGAACCAGTCCACTACTGTCTTAGAATCCCCTTCAATCAGAAGCTGCTCCACACCCATTTCTTTTGCAAGAAGTAATCCTTGTATTGCAGCTAATGGGCCGAATAGAGTTCCCAACACCTAATGGGCCATAGTAGAGTAAGACAACCTCTCTAGCCTCATTCCTCAGTACACCTCCCAACCCAGAGGGACCAGGGTTACCCTGGCTGCTCCCATCAAAATTCAGCTTCAATTAACCGAGAGGGGGGACCAAGCTAGTCAATACCCTTACCTTGGAGGAGGAACAACTTGCTACTGATAACCAATCCCTCCAACAATCAGCAAAGGAAAAATGGTTAAACAATTCCAGAGTCTTTAACCAATGTATTGGCATTGCTAGTTTTGAATTTTCAAAGGTATGTCAAATAAAGAGGACTGTATCAGCAAATAGTTTGATAATCCAACAGCAGTCTCAACCATAACAATACCAGATACTCCATATTCAGGTTTCAACCAGAACTTGTCTTTAAATAAATAGAAAAAGCAATGCCCATAGGAGCATTGTTTCAAGACATATGTGACCCCTCATTAGGCTTTTAGCTATTTTCCCATTATATGATGAATGGAACTTGTTTGTGGCACCAGATTCTTCATTTGCCTTATTTTTAAAGTTGTCTTAACTATAAAGTTAAACTCGTTTAAAATACATGTATACCATGTTACCCAATCTCATTAGCTCATACTTGTAAAACCACCAATAGTAACATTATTTTTCTTAAATCAGTGCTTACCTTGATCTTCTTTCCTGTGTTTATGTTGATTATAAAATCACCCTTGTGAATAATACCTTCATAGATTCTGCCACAACAAATTGATTCCATTTGTTAGATTAAGATAGCCACCTAGACATTGCACTAACATCCCTGTTGACCGATATTTATATTTGACAGAACCCATTGCACCACAGAAATGCACTATGAAGGCAAACCTAAAAAGGATGAGTCAATTAGGTGTACCTTAAATAAGTCAATTGACCAAATCGCCCTTCTTCCAGTTTGAAAGCCAATGCAACAAGAGGCCCAGCTGGAGTTCCTGAGAGTGTAACCTAACAAGATGAAACCTATCATTATTTACCATAAAGAAATAATCATTGAATTTAGATTCCAAAACACAAGAAAACCTTAATAAGTTAAGATAGAACACTGTCTGAAATGGAAAACAATTCCAGTCACCTTTTCTTCATTCTTTGTTTGGTCAAGAGCATAGTTACTAACTTCAGCAGGACAAGGCAAATAACTTAATACACCATCCAGCAGAGGCTGTACTCCCTGTAGTCAAAAAGTGGCAAGTAAAACATTCTACATGAGCATAGTTGCACAACATAGTGCAGACAACATAACACTTGTGTTTTGAAAAGAATACAGAAAGATAGCAATATGATATGAAAAACTTGTCATAATGAAATATAGAATCATTGAGAAATGTATTCTCCAACATGAATTAAATAATGAAATACAATCTCTAGGTAGAATTCTCCAACATGAACAATTCTGATTTCAGTTGTTCTTGAGATCAGAATTGTTCAGAGTCATTAAAAACCATCCTCTAACATGTTATTTCTGGATTTGTTCAAAAATAGAATATCCCTATGATTTCTAAATCAATTTTTTTCATCTTTTTGAAATCAGGCAACTGATTTCACTCTGTATGTTCCACAACAATCTCATTGGCTGACCTTTTGTTGATGTAATGCATCCTTTCCTGAAAAGCATTGAAGTCAAATTTACTGTAGGGCCCAGTTCATTGGGAACTGCACTACCAAAATTGGATCAAGTGGACACACCCCCTTATCATGAAATTCAGTCCTCAAACTCTCTTTGTAAGAAAGAAATCAATAAACCAAGAAAATATTAAGGTCATTACCCAAATATTGGTCCCAACTATCTAGGGACTTGGAAGGGGTGGACTGGATATGGCCTTAACCTTTGGCTTTTTTTTTGGCAAAAGAAGTGATCACTCTCAGAATGGAACCCGTGTACTCAAGCTTTTCAGCACAAGGCTTTACCAATGTTATGCACCAAGCAATGCCCCCTTGGCTTTTAGAGTGAAGCTTTTTTCTTGCATGTTAGAACCAAAAAACCATGGAGGATGTATCTACCTATATATTAGCTTCAGAATAAAGTATATCTCCTAAATTAATGCTTTATTAACACTTATACTATATCTAACATTTGAGAGTCATAACAATTGGTTTGCCATAAATATTAGAATCGAAAAATTCCCAAGAATTCCATAACCTATAATGCCTTCTCTTCTTTATTTTTCTAGTTCCCTTCCATTTTAATTTTGGAAGGGAGCAAATATATTCATCACCTCTATATACTGTGTAAAAAAAATGCATAAGATTAGGTCTGTATTCAGTCCACCCTCCCAAGACATTGGATAGTTGGGACCAACATTGGGTAATAGCCTCTTACATACACTGGCAACTTATCACAATGACCTGTGAGAACAACCATGAAATACATATATAAGGGATTAAATAGATTGTTGGTGGTGCTAGGGCTGAGTATCAAAGTTAAAATGAGAATCCTAAGCTGAAATGTGAGGGGGTTGGGCATGCTAGGAAGAGAGCAACAGTTAAAGAGGTGATTAAGAAGTTTAACCTGGATGTGGTCTTAATTCAGGAGTCCAAAAGAATGTTTGGAGATCTAGGGGGATAAAATGGGTGCTGCTCCTTCATGGGGGTCCTCGAGTGGGATTGTAACCTTTTGGAAAGAAGATGTGCTGATAGGATTAGAGGAATTAATAGGTGATCATTCAGTTTCTCTGAAGTTCAGGTAGGTGGAAGATAGTTTTGAATGGGTTCTAACAAATGTAATGACTATAGGTAGAGGAAGAAATTGTGGGAAGAATTGAGTGATATTAGGGGCCTTTGGGAAGGACCATGGTGTGTGGGAGGAGATTTTAATGTAGTGAGATTCATAGAAGAACCAACAAGCCTAGACAAAGAGTGACAACCAATATGAGAAAATTCAACCAGTTTGTGGATACTTTTGAGCTTAAAGAATTTCCACTCCTAAATCAAGTCCAATATGCTCTAAGCTGGACAGGTTTTTGTGGGATAATCTAACATCTAGGGCACTTCCTAGACTCACTTCAGACCACTGGCCTATAGTGATGTGTAAGGAGGAAATGAGAGGTGATGGACCTGCCCCCTTCAGGTTTGAGAACAAGTGTTTGATCCATCCGGGCTTTATTGAGAAAATCAGAGAGTGGTAGGAGCAATTTAATCCGTCAATAGAGTGGGAGGGAATGAGATTCCACAAGAAGCTTCAATTCCTAAAATCCTAGATAAAAAAGTGGAACCATTTGGAGTTTGGAAGATTGGAGGAAAAAAAGCAAATCTTGTTGAAGAAGATAGAGGAATTGGATCTGAAGGAAGAAAGGGGATCTTTTGAAGAGTAAGATAGGGAGATAAGATGGAGGTTGATGAGGCATATAGAGGACCTCTTGCTTAAGGAGGAAATAGGCTAGAGACAGAAATCCAAGTGTAAATGGTTAAAGGAGGGAAATAGAAACACTATGTTTTTCCATTTTGTGGTAAATGGTAGGAGAAGAAAGAATTTCACCTCAAAAATTAGAAGTAGAAGGATCAGTCAAATCCCACCCAATAGAAATTCTATTATTTCTTTCAATCCAGATAGTCCAAAGCACAACAGCCGGGATAGTCTTCCAAACCAAGATACCTTTCTTGCTGAGACCCTCAATCTGCCAACACAATAGCAGATCCTTCACAGAAATTGGCATTACCCATCTGATTTCCAAAGCTTGGAGAAAATGCCTCCAAATATAATTCGAGACTGGGCAATGTAAGGCCAGATGTTTAGTAGTTTCTACTACCCCACCACATAAGCCACATGACATATCCAAAATTTGAATGGCACGTTTCACTAGATTAACTTTGGATAGACATTTATTTAAAGCCATTGTCCAAAGCAAAAACTTCTTTAGAAGGACTGAATGAGCTCCAAATCTGCCTTGCCAGAAAGTTTTCCTGACCTGAACTTATCAACTTACTAAACATAGACTTAACAGAAAACATGCCATTAGCTTCCCATTTACATCTCCAAGCATCCTCCATGTTTGGGTCAATCCTCTAGTTCTGGAGCAGGCCCAAAAAAATTACATACTCCTCAATTTCCCAGTCAAAGAGGTGCCTCCTACAAGTTAGGTTCCAACTGAAAGAGTTACCATCCACATTGAAATTCTCAGCCACCGAGGAGTCCTGATTTACAAAAATTTGATACAAGAGAGGAAAGGCATCTTTCAGACACACTTCAGAACACGAGTCTTTCCAAAATTTGATTCTTTCCCCATTTCCCAAGTTGTAACCGATTCCTTCCTCAAATAAGCTAGCGTTCTTCATTATATAGTCTGTACAAAATAATTGCAAAAGTGTTGTCTCTAAGGATAAAGAAAGTTCTTCCTACCATTATTGCACCCAACCAAGGAGCTTTTGCGAAGGGAAGACAGATCACTGATCAAATCTTGATTGCAAATGAAAGTCTGGAGAACTTTAGGAAATCCAAGAAGAAGGGAGTGGTCTGCAAACTAGACTTAGAGAAGGCTTACAACCTAGTTGATTAGTCCTTCTTGTTGGAGGTGTTGAGAAGTTTTGGCTTTGGAGACAACTGGTGTAAATGGATTTGGGGTTGTGTTAGGAGTTGCCACTGGTCTATCTTGGTGAATGGAAATATGGTGGACTTCTTTCTTGCCTTGAGAGGAATAAGACAAGGAGACCCACTTTCCCCCTTTTTATTTACTTTGATTGTAGATGTCCTTGGGAGATTGATCCATAGAGCTGACTTGAGGAATTTAATAAAAGTTTGGAGAGTAAGAAGGAAGGAAGTACCACTTACACACATGTAGTTTGCAGAAGACACAATCCTGTTTTGTGAAGGTGGAGACATAAATTGGATCAGGAATTTAAAATTGGCAATACAACTCTTTGAGCAAATGTCTAATCTCAAGGTGACCTTTGATAAGAGTTGTATGATGGGAGTGAATTTGGAGGAGAGGGAATTAAGTGAATATGCAGGTGTGTTAGGCTGTGCAATCTCAGTTGGCCTTTGATTTACTTAGGCCACCCCTTAGGAGATAATCCCAAGAATGAAAGCTTTTGGAACCTAGTAATGGAGAGATGTGAGAAAAGGCTTGCTTCTTGGAGGAAAAATTATCTCTCCTTAAGGGGGAGAGTCACTTTGATTAGGTCTACCTTAGCTAACCTATTGTTTACTTCTTGTTAATGTTTAAGATTCCCACAAAGGTCTCTAACATTTTGGAAAAGTTAATGAGGGATTTTTTGTGAGAGACAAGAGAGGAGAAGAGGGACCACAAGGTGAGTTGGGAGGTGGTAACTAGATGCAAGAATCTAGGAGGTCTCGGGATTGGGAATATCAGCAAAAGAAACATGGCATTGCTGGGGAAATGGTTGTGGAGGTTTCCTTTGGAAAGGGACAAATTGTGGACAATGGTAGTGGCTAGCATATATGGGCTGGAAGACAACGGTTGGGATCCTAGAATTATGGCAAGGGCTGCAGCTGCTTCTCCTTGGAAAGCCATTCATGATTTGTTTCTAGTTTTCTCCCTTTGGATCAGGTATGGTTTGAACTCAAGTAATTGAATAAGGTTTTGGGAGCAACCTTGGGTTGGAAACTCACCTCTGATGGACCAATTTCCCTCTTTGTATGCTCTATCAGATTTGAAAAATGAACCTATCTCCTCTTTCTTGGTTCCTTTAGAATCTACTTCAGGTTTTGGGTGGAACCTAGGCCTGAGAAGGGCAATTAGGGATACAGACTTAGACTGTATTTTGTCTTTGTTAGCCATCCTTGAAAATGTTTTCTTGGACCCTAATAAGGAAGACACCAGATTTTGGACCCCTTCCTCCTCGAGTACTTTCACTTGTGCTTCATTTTTTGAGACCTTAATTCAACCTCCTGTTCCTATTGGGTTGTCCTTCCTTGTTAAAGAGATTTGGAGCAAGCTCATTCCTCCTCGAGTTGAAAGTTGTTAGAAAACTTTCCTGGAAAGAATTTTTTTTTATCGATAACTTTCCTGGAAACAATTAATACAAATGACTTGCTTCAGAAAAAGAGACCCAATTCTTGTTTACTTTTCAATAAATGTACTCTCTGCAAAGTTGATGAGGAAACTGGTTACCACCTTATGGTTATTTGTCCAGTTGCTAAAACTATATGGGAGTGAGATTTCTCCCTTTTTGGGTGTATTTGGAATTCCCCCGTAAGTGTGCAAAGTTTGTTCTCTCCTTCTTTCTTCAAATGGCCAAAGAAAGGAGGGAAGATTATGTGGAGAAGCATTAGTGCAGTAGTGTATTGGTCCTTGTGGGAAGAAAGAAATTCACGAATTTTTTCAAACAAGGAAAGAACCATGGAAAAGTTATTAGAACTTATACACTTAAGGGTAGCCCACTGGTTGAAATCTATGGAGTTGTTCTCAGATTATTCAATGGCTGACTTGTTGAGAAATTGGAAAGAGATAGATACCTCTGCCCAATGTAAGAGGATTCTTAGCCCCTCTTGGTCCCCACCTCCCTATGGATTCATTAAACTGAATTTTGATGGCAATAGCTTAAAGAATCCAGGGCCTTCTGGGATTATAGGAGTGTTCAGGAATGAAGATGGGGATATTGCTGCCATGTTTTCAGGCTCAATTGGAGAAGGTGACTCTCTTAGGGGTGAGATTCTTGTAGTTCTGGAAGGAACCCAAAGAGAAAGAGAACTGAACATTAGACATTTGATCCTTGAAGGTGACTTGGAGGTGGCGATAAGATGGCTAAACCACTAAAGGAAGACAACAGTGGTTTGTGAAGCTACAGCAATGGAAGGAAAAAAATCATATGGCTGAGTAGGGATATTGAGGTGGAATACAGTTGGGTGAAGAGAATTGCTAACTCATTTGTCGACGGGTTAGCCAAGCAAGGGGTGAATAGGGAATCTTTGTATTTTTTATGAATGATAATAAATTTATTAATTCAGAAGCAGATTTAGAGTGAGTTCATACAACATCCCAGGGAGAGGCGCGAGCTGCAGCCCCTCCTTGAATCTTACAAGTAAACTAGGAAAGAAAAGCAAGAATCACAACTGAGCCCAAAACAATTCTTCCCTATTTACCCCTTGCTTGGCTAACACATCTGACAAAGTATTTGCTGATCTCCCCACCCACTGTACAGTGACCAACATATTCCTTGTCAACCAACTAAATTTCTTCATTTCATTCTTGTAACGCTACATAGCCTCTTCAGGATTTTTCAACCAACCCACCACCACTTTGGAATCCCCCTTGATCGTTAGATGTTGTACCCCCAGCTGGTTTGCAAATTACACCCCTTGTACAGTAGCTAAAAGTTCTGCCCTAATGGAGCCCCCAATTCCCAAGGGACCTGAGTAGAGCAACAAAATCTCTCCCTTCTCATTTCTCAAAGCACCCCCCATTTCGGATAATCCTGGATTACCCAAGCTACTTCCATCAAAGTTCAACTTCAATGAGCCTTTGGATGGAGGAGACCAGCTTGTAGTTGATTTGTCCTTTAGGGATGAGCACCTCGCTACTGCTGACCAATTTCTCCAAAGGTCATTAAAGGAGAATTGATGAAAGATTTCCAAGGTCTTCAGCCAAAGTATTGCCCTATTTAACACACAGTCTTTCAATTCCTGACTGCTCCTTTCCTTTTCTTGAAAAATTCTAGCATTCCTTTCTTCCCAAAGAGTCCAAATCAAGGCAGCACGAGCACATCTCCACATAATTCTCCCTATTTTTGTAGGCCAATAAAAGGTAGAATGGTTGAAGAGCATATGAACTTCTGCTGGTAGACTCCAACTGCTCCCAAACAACGAAAGTAGCCAAGCCCAAAGGTCTGTAGAAAAGGGACAAGATATTAATAGGTGGTAACAATCCTCACTGTGAGCTCTATAGAGGATACACCAATTAGGAGAAATACAGAAGAAATGTCTTCTCTTTTGTAGGTTATCTAGAGTGTTTACTTTCCCATGGAATACTTCCAACAAAACGCCATAATTTTTTGGGGAACTGGCCTACACCAAATTTCTTGACGGAAAGGGTTGGTGAGGAGAAAGTTGAGAGATGGACTTGAGGAAAGAAGCACAAGTGAAGGTTCCATTGGGTCTAGGAGTCCATACCCTCTTATCTGGCTTGGAGGGATCCAAACAAACCTGATTAAGACAACCAAGAAAGACAAAAAGAGATTCAATTTCATCATCCCTAAGTCCTCTACGAAACCCAAAATCCCAAGTAGGATCTAAGGGTGTTCCCAAAGGTGAGACAAATTTTGAGACCACCTCTTTTTTGTACAAAGAAATAGAAAATAGCGAAGGGAACAGATCCTTTAAAGGTGTGTCTCCTACCCAAATATTCTCCCAAAAATGAAGAGTGTTGCCAGAACAAACTTCATACCTGATAAAATTGAGGAATTGAGGAAGGGTGTTGTGAAATAGGGAATCTTTGTTTTGGGCTAATTTTTAATTTTCTTCCCTTGTATTCTATTGGTGGGGACTTAAGACATTTTACCTCCCCCTATTGTAATTAAGTTTCACAAAGCTTCACATCATTAATAAAGTTTATTGTTATTGATCAAAATAAAGCAGGGCTTTTAGGTGAAAGTCACGATCAGAGGTAGTACACCTCTTTAGAGCAAGGTTTAAAATGTCGATGTTGATGGAAATATTGATCATCCCAATAAAAAAAACATGTCAGAAACATTATATGGAAATATTGTAAAATATAGACATGATGAAAGTCCCTATTAAGATCTTAAATTCTTAATACTTACACAAAAAAAAATCTATAATTTTAATTACCTTTTAAGAAGATTAGGATGAATGAATGAACAACATTAGCAAATAGGAGGTTCTCATTTGGAGATTAATAACCATTTTTTTCTGGTCTTGCCTCAATATTTTATAAAATCCTTTTTTGTGTAGGGATTAAGTATTTAAAGCCCTAACATGGACTTGTTTGGGCTCACCTCAAAGGGCTTAGTCAGGGGTTAGGCAAGGCGCATACCTTAAAAATGTACCTCACCTATGTGCCTAGGCGCACCTTTTAAATCACTACATTAACTATGAAATAGTGGTTCTCGTAAAGAATGAAACCTGAGAGTGGGTGTATCTACCTACAAGGAAGGAACCAATGGGATGCAAGTGGGTTTTCACAGTAAGAACCAATCAAAGGGCAAACGTTTGCCCTTGTTGCAAAAATGAACACGACTAGAGTTGTTCTAGCTATTGTTTTTTTTTTTTTTTTGATAAATAGTTGTTCTATCTATTGTTGCTAACAGATTTTGGCCTTTGTCCCAATTAGATGTGAAGAATGCTTTCTTACATGGAGAATTGAAACAAGAGGTGTACATCTTCCTTCTCATGGTGTTGATACACCTTCTAGGAGAGTTTACAGGTTTAAGAAAACCATCTATGGCCTAAAACAATGCCTAAGAGCTTAGTTTGGCAAGTTCAATTTTGCAATCAATTGATTTGGCTACCTCCAATATCAAGCTAACCACACTCTATATGTTAAGCACACTTTTTATCAACAAGAAAATTCTTAATTGTATTATATGTGAAAACAAAATTACAATAGAGTGGGTGTCCAGTCACCCAAAGATACAAAAGACAAGAAGAACAATGCCCAAGATCAAAAGAGTTACAATAGTGCTCAAAACAGCTGCTTCCTATGAACACTACTTTTAGATGTTAAGCACGCTATTGGACTGACTACTGCTCTTCTAGTGTATGTGGTTGATATTGTAGTGACTAGTAATCATCGATTCATCGTGGTGAAATTTAGAAACTCAAATCTTTTTTGGCATCACAATTTGAAATCAAATATTTGGGGGAACTCTAATACTTCTTGGGAATTGAAGTTGCAAGATCAAAGGAAGGTATATTCATTTGTCAAAGGAAATATACAGTTGATCTAATTGACGAAATTGGAAATATGGGTGCTTCCATTCAAGGTTCAAAAAACCGCAACATATCAGCCGATATGTATTGTTCCAATACTAAATCAGTATGTGGAAGCAACAAAACCAAGAGTTTCATTCCTTTTCATCTGTTTTGGACCAATAAGGGCCCATTTCGGGCCTGTATCAGTCAATACAGATCCATCACAGACCGATGCTCTATGTGTATTGACCAACAGTCCCTTGTAACAATTTTCAAGTTCTTCCCTCCTCTCTAATAGTTTTTAAATTCAAATTTGTCTAACCCCTATAATTACTCTCCCTCTCTCTCAATAACTCCTATATTTGATGTTAACTCCTACATTTAAGGAATATTTGAACTTCAAACACATCATTAAATACACCATTAAATTCACATTCGAATTTACAACATGCCCTTAAACAAACTATAAAAACTACAAGTAGAAGATAAGAAGGATACGCTAGTCATTAAGTTGTAAGGACCATAAGTCCACCACTATGCCATACGGCCCATACCTTAATTAGTTATTATATTTGTATGCATTTTGATGAGTAAACTTTTTTCTTCTCAAGGGATGTTTGTCAAAAATTGTTAAAATTGATTATTATAATTTAGGAAAAATCTATGATGCTCAGCTGGCTCACAAGAAACATGACTGTTACCCCCCTTTGGGTGGGAAGATCAGCAAATACCTTAGCGGATGGGTTAGCTAAGCAGGGGGCTTTAAGGGAACATTTATTTTGGACTGCTCTGTAATTTTACTTTGGGCTATTTCTGTTTTAATTTGATGTAATACTTTATTAGAAGAGGTAACAGCTCATGCCTCTTTTTGGAGTTCCTGTATTGCCTTATTACCTCTGGATTAATAAATTATTTCCATTCATCAAAAAAAAAAATCTATCATGCTGGAAAGACAAGATACAAGAAAGACCTTGATCAATCAACCCCACCCCCCAAGAATTTTGATGAAAACCCACCTAAATGGTTACCCACTTTTATGATGTCGGTTGACTGGTTATTCTCTGGTATCATGTCTTTCCAACATCATATTAAAACAAATTATATTGATTTTCTAAAAATCATGTCTTTAGCATTCCCAGATTATCCCTTGCTATTATTTTCCTCCTTTTCTTTAAAAGCTTGATTAATGTAGTCCATTGAAGTTCAGTGTATCACACAAAATCTCTGCAATATTTGGTGTTAAAAAATTAGAGTATATACATAAACCTTTCAGTTCTTCCATTATTTTTCAATGGTTACCAACTGGGTCCCAATGTCTCACAATTTATGGTTTTTTATGTTTAAAAATTAGAGTATATACATAAACCATTAAAGTATGGTTTTTTATGTTTTTTTTATAATTGAAATAATTTTATTAATCAGCAATAGACAATAGTACAAAGTCCCCAAGGAAAGGCACGAGTTGCAACCTCTCCGGGCTAGTTAAGTACAGATTTCCAAATTGTGAATAAACCCTAGTTGTTTCTAGGTCAAAGTAGAGAAGAAGAAAGAAGAAAGAAAAGAGAAAGAAGAAGAAGGGGAGGAGAAAAGTATTCGGACAGACTAGAAGAGAGGATGTACCAAAAGTACCTCTCCTAGCCGACCCACTTGACTTTTATTCATGAAAAACTTAAGTTACAAGAAAGACAATTTTGTCCCTCATAGAAGATGGGACACATAACTTAAACTCAGATACAATAGACATTTCACTTTCAATAAGATACAGCAAAATGACCAAAATACCCCTAACTCGAGCATTCTAACACTCCCCCTCAAGCTGGAGAGTATATATCATATAGTCCCAGCTTGTTACAAATGTAATCTATTCTTCCCCGAGACAATCCTTTTGTAAAGATATCTGCCCACTGATTTCCTGAGCTCACATGAGATGTAGTTATTACCCCACTTATCACTTTCTCTCTCACAAAGTGACAATCCACCTCAATATGTTTAGTTCTTTCATGGAAGACCAGATTGAATGAGATGTGAACAGCAGCTTGGTTATCACAGTATAGTTTCATGGGTTTGTCAATTGAGAAACCCATCTCCTGTAGTAGGTTCTTCAGCCATACTAGTTCACATGTGGTATGGGCCATAGCCCTGTACTCTGCTTCCGCACTACTTCTTGCCACCACTGTTTGCTTCTTGCTCTTCCAAGTTACAAGATTGCCACCCAGGAAGGTACAATACCCTGTGGTTGACCTCATGTCTGATATAGAGCCAGCCCAATCAGCATCTGTGTACCCTACTATCTCAAGAGATCCTCCTTTTTGGTATAACAAACCACGACCTGAAGCACCCTTTAGGTACCTAACAATTCTCAGAACAGCTTCCCAGTGAGGAACCCGGGGATGTTGCATAAACTGACTCACCACACTCACAGCAAATGATATATCTGGTCAGGTAATGGTCAAGTAGTTCAACTTTCCCACCAACCTTCTGTATCTTCCAGGATCATCAAACTCATCACCTGCATCCACACTTAACTTGGCATTGAGTTCCATAGGAGTTTCTGCTGGTTTAGCACCTAACAACCCTGTTTCTTCAAGTAGATCAAGAACATATTTCCTCTGACATAGGTTGATCCCCTGTTTTGACCTCGCAACTTCTATTCCTAAGAAATACTTTAGCTTCCCCAGATCTTTCATATTGAAGTGGTCCTGTAAGAATTTTTTCAGCCTGTCAATTCCATTGTTGTCACTTCCAGTTATGACAATATCATCCACATACACGACTAGCAAGATTTTTCCATCTTTCGAGTTATAGCTAAACACGGAATGATCAACCTAACACTGCTTCATCCCAAAGACCTTCACCACTTCACTGAACCTGTCGAACCATGCACGAGGAGATTGTTTCAGTCCATAGATTGCCTTTTTGAGCCTACACACCTTACCAGCCTCCCCCTGAGCAACAAACCCTGGTGGTTGCTCCATATACACCTCCTCAACAAGATCACCATGTAGGAAGGCATTTTTGATGTCAAGTTATAGGAGAGGCCAATCATACATAGTAGCCAATGAGATCAACACCCGAACTGAACCAATTTTAACCACAGGAGAGAATGTCTCCATATAGTCCACACCATATAACTGAGAATAGCCCTTGGCCACTAACCGTGCCTTCAATCGTTCCACACTGCCATCAGGAAGATGCTTCACTGTATAGACCCATTTACACCCAATAGTGTGCTTACCAGGAGGAAGGATGGTGAGTTCCCACGTATGATTATGTTGTAGAGCAGAGAGTTCTTCTTCCATGGCTTGCCGCCACCCTGGAGAGGCAAGGGTTTCCTGTACAGTCTTGGGAATGGGAACTGAAGAGAGTAATGATATAAACTTGCAATGGGAAGCAAAAAGGTGAGTAGTGGAAACATAGTCTGAAATGGGATGAGAAGTACAAGTACGTTTACCTTTCCGCAAAGCAATAGGGAGATGAAGATCTGAGGGAGAAGGAGCAGTAGCAGGATCTGTCGACGGGTGCTGAAGTGGAGGAGGAGCCGAAGCACTTCTGCGAGTATACACTTGAGTAATTGGCGGCCTCTCTGTAGTAACTGGCATATGATGTGCATCTGCAGTAGGAGTGGGAGCTACGGGAAGGGGGTCCACAACCGGAACAGGAAGAGGAACCACAGAGGTAGAAGAAGAGACCCCGGCATTGGAGAAAAAAGGAATTGATTCAAAGAAGGTGACATCCGGGCACACAAACGATTTATGAAACTTAGGATTATAACACTTGTACCCTTTCTGAGTCCTTGAGTAGCCAAGAAAAATACACTTCGTAGCCCGAGCATCTAGCTTGTCTACTCCCGGCCCCAAGTGTTGAACAAAACAAACACAACCAAAGACTCTTGGGGTGAGAGGAAAGGGAGACAAAGTGGGGAACAACACGGAGAAAGGGGATTGACTTCCAAGGATTGACATGGGCATCCGATTTATCAAAAAACAGGATGTAAGAACAGCATCACTCCAAAAATGCTTTGGGACATGCATATTGATCATCAAGGACCGAGCAGTTTCAAGAAGATGTCTATTTTTCCGTTCAGCTACACCGTTTTGTTGTGGGGTGTAGGCACAAGAAGTTTGATGAATTATTCCATGATGTTCTAGGTATTGCTGAAATGATGAGGAGATGTATTCTTTGGCATTATCGGAGCGAAGTATTTTCATATTAACACCAAACTGAGTGCGTATTTCAGCATGAAATTTCTGAAAAATAGAGAACAATTCACTACGTTTTCTCATAAGATAGATCCATGTCATCCTTGAAAAGTCATCAACAAAGATTACAAAATACTTAAACCCATTGTATGACACCACTTTAACTGGACCCCATACATCAGAATGAACTAAAGCAAAAGGACTTGAGACACGACTATCAATTCTTGGACTAAATGAGACTCGATGATGTTTTCCCAACTGACATGACTCACAATCTAATGATGAAAGATGACTCAAGGAAGGAACTAGCAGCTTCAAAGCCTTGAGAGAGAGATGACCAAGTTTGCAGTGCCATTGGAGAGGAGTAAGAGACGACTGAAAAGCCACTGGAGGGCCACCACCATCAAGGTAATACAAACCACCGGCTTCATGCCCTCCACCAATCTTCGTCCCCATCTTGAGATCCTGAAACACACAAGAAGAATGATAGAAGGTTACAGAACAATTAAGGGACTTGGTTAATCTACTAACAGACATAAGGTTAAAAGGGAACTTAGGAACATATAAAATAGATGCTAAAGACAATGAGGAGAGGATCAACATCACCAACACCACAAACAGGAGATGTAGAACCATTAGCAAGTGTAACTGTCTGAGATGTGGAGGTGCGAGAAAGGGAAGAAAATACATCAAGAGTCCCAGACATATGGTCCGAGGCGCCAGAATCAATGATCCAGGGTGAGGCTTTGGAAGCTAAACAAGTCATACCTGAATGGGCAAGTGTAGCTGTGTTCTGCTGAGATGTTTGAAGGAACTGCTCATATATTGCCCGTGGTACACTCACCATTTCCTGCCCGAAAGCACAAGTGGGTGTGGAGGGGGTTGGTGCAGTTTGCTGGCTTTCAATAATTGTGCTACTACTTTTAAATGTAACATGGTTAACCCAAGTGTTAGGTGGACCACGCAAATCATAGCAGAAATTAACTGTGTGCCCCTCTAAGCCACAATGTGTACATTTTCTCTGAGCATTACCCCTTCCTTTTCCACAGCCTCCCCCTGACTCACGGCCTCCAGTCCGGCCACTGGCCCGGTTAAACATGTGTCCACCACAGTTGCTTGGAGGGCCACTGCTGCCACCACCACTTCTATTTCCACGACTACTCCCTTTAGTCACTACCAAACCAGATCTATCAGAGAAGGAAGAATGTTCCACTGGCTCAATGGATGTCCTCTTAAGACGGGCAAAAACTTCTTCAAGTGAGGGGAGAGCTGATCCCCCTAATATTTGTGCTCTTACAGGCTCATACTCAGCCTTCAAGCCCAAAAGAAACCTAGTCACATCAAGTTGTTCACGTTGCTGTTGTTGGATCTGGACATCTGATGTGAGAGGGTGATACACATTTAGCTCATTGCAGATGTTTCTCAAACTTGCATTATACTCTTCTAAGCTTTGACTTTCTTGCTTCAAATTGAAGTACTCTTGGTATAACTGATATACCCTAGTTGTGTTGTCTTGTCTTGTCCAGAGTACAACTTTTTAGCATGATCCCAGATCTCTTTGGTTGTATCTAGGAACATGAAGTTCACACTAATCTTTGGTTCCATGTTGTTCCAAAGCCATGTCATTATCTATGCATCATCTTGTTCCCAATCACTGAACCTAGGAGAATCAGAGGAAGGTTTCTCTTCCCTCACATGTTTTACTTTCCTCTTGGCCTTCAAGAACACCTCCACAGATTTTGCCCATGGTATATAGTTCTCACCATTCAACTTGATGGATGTCATTTGAACACTTAGATAATATGAAGAGAGAATTATGCCTGTTTTGTTGTCATTCCCAACTACAGTTGAAGCCATCTCAATTATGTCTCCTCTGAATATACACCACAATCTCACACTTGTCACAAGACTTATCTCACTTACAATACCACCAACCCACTTTCTTCAACTGCACATTACACACTACACTCTAAAGCTGAAATCATTCAGTCAACACATCAAACACTTGGACTGCACACTGCAAGACCATTTACCACCAACACACCACTACTGAAATTACTCAGTCATTTCATCGAACACTTGTTCTGCAAACTGCAGAACTGATTACACACATGGTCTAGGGGTTCACTTTTAAGCATTTAAAAACATAGATATGCCAGCCACCACAACACAATCAACACCACACCACTGCTGTCGTGGACATCAGCAGTCTACCACTCTTCTTTCAGCACACATGTGAGCAAGAAAACACAAAAAAAACATGACTGATATGTGTATCAGTTTCACCCAGCACCACAACAACTAACTTTCGATGCACACAAAAAAAATCAGCATTCACAGTCCATTTCTGAACACACAACAGCAGTGTCCATACCTGTATACGACTAGCCCTCTTCGTACACTGAATAGAGGGTCTAGTATACCACTTCAACGACCACCACAGCACCGGCCAGAGGCATTCTCACCTCCAGGCCCTCAAAACGACAACTCCTTTTCAGCCCTTTATCGAGTCTTCAATCAAATCAGCTGTAGGATGAAGAAACCTACTGTGAAGTTGGCGGCGAACCCAGGAAGAAGACAGCAACAAGAAAAAAAAACGAACACCAGACCTTAATGCTCTGATACCATGTGAATAAACCCTAGTTGTTTCTAGGTCAAAGTAGAGAAGAAGAAAGAAGAAAAAAAAGAGAAAGAAGAAGGAGAGGAGAAAAGTATTCGGCCAGACTAGAAGAGAGGATGTACCAAAAGTACCTCTCCTAGCCGACCCACTTGACTTTTATTCATGAAAAACTTGAGTTACAAGAAAGACAATTTTGTCCCTCATAGAAGATGGGACACATAACTTAAACTCAGATACAATAGACATTTCACTTTCAATAAGATACACCAGAATGACCAAAATACCCCTGACTCGAGCATTCTAACACAAATTAATAACAACTTACAAAGAAGAACAAAAAAAATCTTCCCTAGAAACCCCCTGTTTGGCTAAAGCATCAGCCAAAGAATTAGCAGACCTACTAACCCGTTTTACCTCAACTCTCATATTGCTGGTTAACCACTTTACTTTTTTTATGAGATCTTTGTAGCCCCAAATGGTGGTATCCAAGTTTAGGAGCCACCTTGTTGCCACCTGAGAGTCCCCTTCAACTAGGAGATGCTCCACCCCAAGCTGGTTGACAATCTGAATTCTTTGTACTGCAGCAAGGATTTCTGCCCTTGTGGAATCCCCCACTCCCACCGGTCCTGAGAATAGGGAAATTATGTTGCTGTCCTTATTTCTCAGAATAGGGAAAGTATGGTTTTTTATGTTTAAAACTTGAAATCTCATTTATGGTCATCTAAAACTTATATTTATTGTTATTGAATATATTTTGGGATTTATATAAATCTCCTAGTATATCCATGTGTATCTTAATTTTTCTTCTGTATCCATGCATGCCCAAGGTCTATCCCAATACGTCTCTTAAAATTGTCTTCCCGATACACCTTGCATTTCCAATACTTTGGACCTTTCTCCCATTGATCCTAACCACCACATAAATAGGGGTGATGGAGAGCTTCTTGAAGACAAGGGAGTGTTTTAGAGGCCTGTATGAAGGCTTCTCTATTTGTCTCTAACAAGGCCAGATATTGTAGCTGGTGTAATAAGTCAATATGTGCATATGCACCCCGGGTTCCTAATCCAAAGAAAGCTGAAAAGATTCTTATATACTTTTTTATAAGTATAAATAAATAATTCATTAAAAAAGAAAAGGAAGGGTACCAATAAGTGGTGACGAGGCATCACCCGCTTATATCAAAAAGAGAAAACAAGATACCCAGATTCAATACAAATTTTCCAAATTACATATTTAAAATCCAGGCTACCCAACACTTCCCCTAAGTTTTCCCCCAAGTCCTCCCCCCTTGCACATTGACTGAATTCTGGGTGAACCAAAACCCAGTCGGCCACTGATTTGCTTATTGCAGCTACTATCCTGTCCAAATTACAGCTTTTGTTATAAAAAATTCTTCTATTCCTCTCCTTCCAAATGTTCCAGCAAATTGCAAATAGGATGCAGCTCCAAACCACCTTCACCTTCTTGCTACCTCTTAACTTCAGTCATGAAGAAAAAAATTTCTGAAACTGAATTTGGAAGGAGAGGCCTTTAGTTTTTCCATGGGCATTTGCAACTGGAAGCGTATACTAATGCGAATTGGGCAGGATCAGTTGATGATCAAAGAGGTTGATTCAGGCTATGGTACCTTCCTAGGACTCTTAGGAGGGAACTTGGTGACTTGGAGAAGCAAGAGGCAGAGTATGGTGACTGGATCAACTGCTGATGCAAAGTTCAAATCTATGGCAAATGGGGTGTCATAATTAATGTGGCTGAAACAGTTACTAAGGAATTTCAGTGTTGAATTTCCAGGGCTTATTAAGTTGTAATGTGATAACAAAGCAACCATCAATATTGCTCACAAAGCAGTTCAACATGATCAAATCAAACATGTTGAAGTTGACAAACATTTTATATGGACAAAGATAGACAAGAATGAAATCTGCTCAACTTATGTCAAAACAGAAGACAAATTAGCCAACTTTTATACTGAAGGGGTCATATAGAAGAATTAGAAACTTGAATAAGTTTTGAGCAACTTGAACATGATAATCATTTATACTCCACTTGAGAGGGGGTGTAGGAATATATAGCTTATTATGATAAGTAAAGGGGTATTGTTGTAATTTCCTATTTTTGAACAATAAGTATAAATTGTTTAGGTGACCTGACAAAAAGGGCAACTCACCCAATTCAAGTAGCATTTCTTCCTCCGTTTCTCTCTTATACTACCCCCCTTCTCTCCTCTCGTTCTCTCTCTTACTTCTCACAATCCTAAGTCTTACTGGACAAAGAAAATTAAATAAAATAGTTGCTCAACAAATAAATAGTATTGTCATTAGCTTACATAGCAACTTAGCAACTTAAAATTTCTGAAATGTGCATGGTAGAAAAATGGAAATCCAACTAGACAAGCATTCACCATAAAGATTAAAAAGAAAACAAAGTTACCAACTAAGCCATCTAAGTTACCTTATTTTTGAATGCACTACCCATAAATACTGGGACAAATTTGCGTGCTATCGTAGCCCTGCGGATTGCCATCTATACAAAAGGAGTAAGACTATAAATATCGTGAAGATGATAATAGGACAGAAAACACATGTCAATTATTTCCAGATCAATAGATGCCAATGGAACCAAAAAAGTTAGTAAGAACTGCACCACTAGAAATTTCATAGTAATCAAATAACAGGAGGTAAGAATCACAAACTTTTTTTATCATCAACCAGATTATACTTCGACTAAATACTTTTTAGTGTTAACATATCAGTTTTGAGGCTCCACTTGGGCATGGCCCCACATAGAATACTACCTGCCAGCCAAATATCAGCCATAACGCAATTAAACGCAGCTGATATGTTGATTTTTCTTTGTGACTACTTACAAGGGTTTGTAGATGGTCAGGACCATCATCTTTTTTCCCAGGTTTTGGTCCAACAGTCAAGCAAATGATCTTGCACAATAATGTATGATTTTTAAAACACAAAGGTAAATTGTGGATAAAAAAAGCATCAAAATCCATGCCCTGCTACCATTATACAAAGCTTTGCAAACTTTGACATTAAATGCAAGCCAAACATTAATCAGCAAGCAGAGCCAAAGATAAGACAATACAAAGCAATTAAGGAAATACAAGCCATATTAAGTACAAATTTCTGTACATGCCATACAAAAAGTTTTGTAGCAGGCTATCAATCACAAACAGATCACCAATGAAGCCATGCAGTAATATCAACAAAAAGAGATTATCATATTAAAACAACATTTTGCAACACACCTCAAGGTCACTGGGTGATATTGGTTCATCATTTAGAAAAGCTTCAGCAAGTTGATCATCAACTTCAGACACCATTTCTATTAGTTCCCGCCTTTTTTCTGCAACTAAAGCTTCCATATCGGCAGGAATATCTGAGGTGACAACTTTTTCACTACAAAAGGCAGCAACTCAGTGAGAAGAAAATTTTGCAGATGAAATAGTGATGTTAAACTTCAAGAAATTAAGCATAGGCTTAAGATAGAACAAACCCATTTGAACCATGGAAGAAATAAGCTTTTAACTGCACAAGGTCCACAAGACCCTGAAATTCTTCTTCCAGTCCAATTGGAACCTGCACTGCAGCACTATGATGCCGAAGCTTAGACCTTGCCTACAGGAGAAGCGCTAGAGTCAGAAATGAAAAGCTGAGCCTTTTCAAAAATCAAATTTTTTTAAATAACTGGAAGAATTTTATTAGAAAGAACCAAAAAATGTGTATATACAACATGCCCAGCATCGCTTTTCGCAAGTGGGCTATCAGAACCCCCATCCCAAGTATACCACCTCTTTTCATTCTACATTTAAAGAACCCCAAAACAGCTGTCCACTATTGACTACCTGCTTGGTAAGTGTGTCAGCCAAGCTATTAGCAGGCCTTTTTTTGATTGGCAATCTATTAGCAGACCTGTTAACCAACAATAAAGTGCTATCTGTCGCCCTTATTAGACTTTCAGTTTCCTTCATGACTTGTCTATAACACCAATGTCCTCGCCCTTGGTTTCTTGGATGAGTAAGAAAGAATCTGTGGTTGCCATATCATCAATTGATGTAGAATATACAGCAAGGGCCCATGGTGTGTCAGAGCTACTATGGCTTAGGTCCCCACTAAGAACTGAATATTATGTTTTCTCGGTCATAACAAAAATTAAAAAACACCTTCAAAATCAGATAGTATTGGAGGCCCAATAAAAGATTGTTGTCTGACACCAAGCTGAATAGCTTGTTCAATGACTTGGTTAGATAGAGGGTAGTGAAAAGGCAATGTGGGACATTAAGCCCAATTATTAGACTGTAGTGTTCTTGAATCTTGAATGATATTTTTTGTGCTAAATACCTGATCCCCCGTAGTTGAGGTTCTCATATGGAAAAACATACAAAGATAAGAATCAGTGCAAACAGAGGTCAGATCATATCAAAAAGAAAATAGAAAGCCATAAACAAGAAAGCAAAGCAAGAAAAAAATATGAGAATAGGTTAAATGACCCAATGGAAAGCCTATAGCCTATGCCAATGAGAGAGAGAGAAGCATAAATTCACTATGAAGAATACGAAAATTTGGGGACAGAATCCATAACCCCCATACAACCAACAATCTACATCCCTCCTCTCTCACCCAAAACCAGAAAACAACAATGGCTTAAACAAAGCCCAAACTAAAAGGTTTCTCAGAGACTCAGACAAGACATGTATCAGTTGGTTTGTGTACAAGCCACATACAAATAACAAGAATTACAGAATGACCATACAACCCAAATTTACAAATATACCCAAACATCATCCAAAACCCTCTTAGCAAACTTGATAGATACAAAACTCTCAACGATGAAGTTCCTTTCTTTTTCTATGTTCCTCATCAGAAATCGATATGTAATTAATATAAATATTACATCAATGTCAGTAAATTCCAAAGAATCTGATCTGGGCAAAAACTCAAATATGTACATTTAACAATAATAACCTATGAATGGAGGGAGGCAAAGTGATATTGATATGATGATATCCATGGGATGGATGCATCATCCACCTTTAGATGTCATAACACTTCTACAAGGTTCAACAGTTGTTGATTGTTCACCTGGTTGAGGACTTTCCATGGATCTGCTCCCATTCTATCAAGTTTGTTAATGAATGCAAGTCTTGGAACTTCATATCTTCTCATTTGCCGATCAACAGTAATTGATTGACTCTGAACACCACCAACACTACAAAGGACAAGTATAGCACCATCAAGAACACGCAATGCTCGTTCAACCTCAATGGTAAAATCAACATGTCCTGGGGTGTCAATTATGTTAACCTGCAAAACAAAAACATGAATATGTATGAAATCCACAAAATAAATTACGAAATTGTTAATGCACTTACCAAAAATATTATTAACAACAGTTTTTATGGTAACTCGCCAAATGTGCAGTCATAGTTTTCAAGACATCTAGGTGATTTTGGGCGACACTGGGGCGCCTAGGCATTGCCTAGGCAATAAAAATTTTATAATATAAAAAACTGACTTTTGGCTAGTTTCCTAGTTTTATGTACCATTCAGCATGTATGTTAATTGAAAAAATAGCAATTCTCTTTATTAAGAACATTAAATTTCCTCTAAAAATGTGGCAAATCATCACATCTAAAAGATAAAAATCTTTTACATGTATTAATTTCATTATTTTCAAAAATAATACTACTATAATAAGTATTTAATAGAGCAAATTCATATTAATTAGCAGCTAAAGAAGGTTATTAACTTTATATGATAAATATTCAAGATGGAAAGTAAAATAGAAAAAAAAACTTTATTATTCTATTCTTTCTTTCCTCTTTCTTTCCTCTTTCTTTTCTTTCTTTCTTCTTTCTTTTTCTCTTCTCAAAACCCTTTGATCTTTTAAATTTCAATAGTAAAACATTAAAACAAAGTATAATTGATACATATAGCATATAATAAAATGTATTAACACATACATTAATAAGATACAGCAATATAAATGATATTATAAAAGACGCCCGCCTTGTCATTTCTGTCGCCTAGGCAGGCACTTAGTCACCTAGAAGGATGCCTAGTTGCTAAAAGTCAAGGCGTTTGAGCGAGTTGGGCGCCTAGTAGGCAACGCCTTGACAACTATGTGTGTATTAGATAAGAAACAGGTCACAACAATGTGTAAAAGAATTAAATTTTAAATACCACAAAAGTGAAGATGGATTAGTAATTTAGTATGCAATAGGAGCAGAATTGACACGAACAGAAGAATTAGGAGCGCAACTTGGGCGGGCCCGGACTGACCCAGCCCACAATTTTACACAGACTGGGCTTGGGTTTTCGGTTCCCAGGTTGGGCCTGCCCAAAAGTTTGGACTTTTTTATTTTTCAGTCAACAGGCCAGAGCACAGACCTTAGGTAGCCCAAACCTAGCCCAAGCCTGGCCCTACCTTATCTTAACCCAAGCCCAGCCCGCCTAAGTACATAAATATATGCATTTTTTTTATAAATCATATACATATGTACATACATTTATATTAAATTTTAGTATGGGCCGATTGACCAACCCGAACCCAGCCTAGGCCTGGGCCCAAGCCCAAGTGCATCAAATTTCAGTTTGTGCCAGGCCCGGGTTTGACAGTTTAGGCTTGGCCTTGGGCTCAGGCCTTAGGTCCAATTCTTAGGATTGGGCATGGGTTAAGCTTCAACCCCACCCAGACCGCCTGACTTGCACCCCTAAGAAGAATGCTTCCAAATTTTAGAAACCTCTTATAACAGATGAAATCGCTCTGAATGACTGATTGATTTGCCTTATATTATGGTGGATAAATTATGTGGATCGAGACTTAAGAGTTCTTAATGGCTTAATGGAAGGTTGGTTTGATTACTCATAAATATTTTATTACAAGACCATTTTATGCACCAAAAGGCAAAGTAATAACTAAACTAATAAGCCATTAAGTTCAGCGACTTCAGCCTTCACCAAATGCCCCTCATCTCAGTCTACAGTTTAGTTTCCATGAAATTGGAATTACTTATGAAAGTTTATGGAGATACAGGAGCATATTAAATATTAAGGAAAGAGAATGGTTGAAGAACTAGGATTAAAAAACTGCAAAAATGATAGAAAGGCAGGAAATCATACTTAGGATTTACCATATAACCTAGAGCTACCAACTTTTTGACTGAAATATTGAAGAACTAGAGCATGGATACTCTTAAAGAATTTCCGCAAGCATAAATTGTAAATTCAAATACAGATCATCATTGATGACTACTTTCTTTTATCAACAACAAGTGTTGCATGAACTCAAGAACAAATGTTTATCTTAGAAAAGGCAATACTCATTTCAAAAATAGAAGGGTCAGGATGTGCATGAGAAGACGTAAAATGAAGCAAAAAAAACAAAAACAAAAAGACCAATCACCCAGGGAATCATATAGGCAAAGAATTTGAACCATGCAAAAAACCCTCCCCATCCTTGATTTAGCTAAAGTATCAGCCATATGATCCAGTTTTCTTGGTATCCCTCTGAAGATACAATTCATTCGATATATGAATCTACAACTCAAGAACAAAAAATTAAAGCAAGAAATTAGACACATGGAATGATCTATGTGCTTAGATGTTCACAGTAAAAAATCTACCCTTCTTTGGTTCTTTTCTTTTCTTGTATCTTTTTATTGCCAAGTCCAACACTAATGAAAAATTACTTATAAAAAAAGTCCCTGATGAAAAATTATTAACCAAGAAGAAATAAACAAGCCCCATTCCTAATGACGTAAAGGAGGTCTGCAAAAGTCACTTAATCCACAACTGGCTAGCTACTTTCCATGGACACTTCAGGGAACTCCTCTTTTCACATATGTAATATATGATAAAGAACCTAGAACTTTAAAGAGAAGTTATATGCATAAATTATTTATCTGCACATTTAATCATTTAGTATAGTAATTTATGTTGTTCTAATTGTTTCCATGGGAATATTAATACTTGTGATTGATTGCAAAGGAAGAGACAAATTTGGTACTTATCTAATAATTGGTGTATCATGTGCAAACTGAATGGTGAGACTGCATACTACCTACAAATATCCTGTCCATTTGTCTGCTGTATTTGGGATTGGTTTCTTGCTCTTTTTGGATGCAAGTAGAATCCTCCTCTTGCTTGGACAGATTATTTGAGGCAATAGTATTCAGGTGCCCAAGAAGAAGAGGCAAAATCCTGTGGAAATGTACAAGAGCAGCAGTGGTTTGAACATCATGGGAAGAAAGTATTGCAAGAATTGTGGGGAAAAAAGAAGCAAGAAAGCAGTAATTGATACCATCACATTTAGAGGCAATTGCAGATTCATTATCAAAAAAACTAAGGGTCCATTTAGTTCACAGTTGGAATCGGAATTGGAATGGCCTATTTCTCCCATCTGTTTGGTTCAGATGGGAATCGGAATCATCTGGAATGGATTCTCATTCCCAATTGCAGATTCATTATCAAAAGAACTAAGGGTCCATTTGGTTCACAGTTGGAATCGGAATTGGAATGGCCTATTTTCCCACCTGTTTGGTTCAGATGGGAATTGGAATCAGCTGGAATGGATTCTCATTCCCAAGAGAGGGGAAAGGAATGCCATTCCACCAGGAATGGGAATAGATTCCAATTCCACCCAATCAAACAGTTGGAATCGGAATAAATCAGAATGGCCATTCCGATTCCGATTCCAGAGCCCTATTCCCATGAACCAAACGGACCCTAAGATTAAAAGGGATTGGATACATCCAGGTAGAAAGTGGATGAAGCTGAACTTTGGTGGAAGTAATTCGGATAATCCTAGGCTATATGGAATTGGGGGAGTAAGGGATGACAATGGAATTATAAGTACGATGTATGCAGGTCCAATAGGAGAAGTAGATTCAGTTGGGGCAAAAGTTATGGCAGTAGTTTTAGGGGGTGCAAAAGGCTAAAGAATTGGGAGTTGGAAAGCTAATTATTGAAGACGACTCCAAGGTGGTGATGAGCTGGCTAGTGAATGATAAAAGAGATGGGATTCAGTCCTCACAAAATCCGATATATCAGATTCAGATTTAATCTGCATCCATCTTATTGTGTTTAAGATGACAAAAAAATTAAAAAGTTTAAAAAACTAATTATTTTTTAATTTATACATGTATAGAAATGTATATAAACATAAAACAGTAGATTTATAATTTATAAACTTTATATAAATGAATGTATATGTATATAATTTTTTATTGGACTTGGCATGGTTGTCAAGGTGATGCCTAGGTGACTAGGAGATTTTTAGAAGTCGCCTTGCCCAACGCCAAGTGTTTTTCGTATTAGGCGCTCATGCATATACACATTATATCATTTTTTGAATGCCTCTTTATATATTGTATCATTTTATTGGTTGGTTTTATTTTATTAGAATACATCCTGTTGTATGTTAGAACTTTTTATAAAGATAAATCTTTTTTTACTAAAGCTATGAAAGTTTCTTTGGGTTTGCATTTTGAACCAAGAGTGAGAGGAGAAACCGAGGACTCAGTTCATCCAAGACCTCCCAGTAAGTTTCTTCTTCTTTTTTTCTTATTTTAGAAATAGTTTTGGGACGAAACAGGGGCTCCACCTCTTCAACCTCCTCCTCCTCCTTCCTCAAATCACCCTGGTACTCCAGTATTTTATTTTATAATTCTTTAAAAGTACTTTTGGAAACAAAACAGGGGCTCTGCCCCCTTCTTCTTAAACAGGGGCTACGGCCCCAACTTTCTTAAACTTTCCTGTATATTTTTGCACTATTTTTTAATAATGCTTTTTTTGGACGAAACATGAAACAGGGCCTCCGCCACCTTAAACACAGTCCAAGTCTCTTACTCCTATTTTTCTTTTTTGCTCCATGTCCTCTAACTCCTATGTTTGTTTTTCTTTTTTAAGAAATATTTTTTGGGAACAAAAAGGGGGCTTCACCTCTCTCTCTCTCTCTATTCCATGTCCTCTAACTCCTATGTTTGTTTTTCTTTTTTAAGAAATATTTTTTGGGAACAAAAAGGGGGCTCCACCCCCTTCCCTCTCTCCCTCTCCCTCCCCCTCTCTCTCTCGCTACATTATTTTATACTTTCAAATTCCACCGCCTAGGCGCCTTGACAACTATGGAACTTGGATTTTAACAGGATGGGATGGGATTACATCCACATCCGATTTATTAATCAGATGCAAGTTCTAACATCCAAATCTGAGGTATCGGACTTTTGGAGTCAAATTGGGTATCGGCCTTTTGGAGTCCGTTGACAGCCCTATTACCAAGTGCTACTTTTCTCACAGTGTTAAGGTTCCTCACTCCACTTTTCCCCGGGGATGCAAGGACTTCTCATATTCTATTGGTTTTTCTCTCTACTTTCTTTTCTTTTTTAAGATTTCCATAGAGTTATTTTGCAATTTGCTATGCACCTTAGGAGAGCTTACCCCTAAAAGCTAGTTGTTAGAGGGAGGGAACCCAAGAACATATATACCCACAACAGCATCCCATACTACCGATATGGGATACTTCACATTGGCATCCCATACTACCAACATGGGACAAATGGATCGTAACGTTCCACCACACTCTGCAGTCCCGGCACCCACACAGGCTTGCTTTGCACCAGTCCACCTAATCCGGCCAAACACTGCAATACCGACATCACCACCTGCGCCGCACGATTGCAACTGGGAGGCATAGTGTAGGCTCTGATACCATTTGTTATGCGCCTTAGGAGAACTCACCCCTAACTGTTAGAGGGAGAAAACTCAAGCACATACATACCCACAACAGCATCCCATACTACCGATGTGGGATACCTCACATTAGCATCCCATACTACCAATATGGGACAAATGGATCGTAACACAATTGCTTCCAGAGGCTTAGAGAAAGGCCTGCGGCTGTAGGGAGTAGGGACAGTTGGCTCTAACTTCCAGTATCCACGGCAGATGATTGGAATGTATATTTTGAACAACAAGACAGAAAGGGCAAAAAAAAAAGCATAAGCAATGGTTGATAACATAGAAGTGCACTACGTATGAGTGACTGGCATGTGTACGTATAGGAGAGCTCCAGAATCAACTAAAAATCCAATCACAAGATGGATAGAAAACGCTGATCTGATTCGATCTCGTTAATATATCTACTCCATAAATCAAGCAAATTATGGTGGCATACCGGCATTCTATTTCATACTAAAACATAACGGGTTAAATCCAACTTCTGATCTACCCCGTCAAACGAACTATCACCTCCAAGAATAATCAAAGAATTCAGCAAATCAAAGAAGACTGGATTGCTCTAAAACCATACTGAATAACGCAGCATTAGAAAAAAAATCAAAATCAACTATAAGCAATTTAAACGAAGTAGTGCAACAAACAAAATGCACCTGATAACCATTCCAGGTACAGTAAGTAGCAGCAGATTGGATCGTAATCCCCTTCTCTCTTTCCAAATCCATGGAGTCCATCTTTGCGCCAACTCCATCTCTCCCTCTGACCTCGTGGATCTCGTGAATTCTTCCCGTATAGTATAGAATCCGCTCGGTGAGCGTCGTCTTGCCGGAATCAATATGTGCAGAAATTCCGATGTTCCGAAGCTTCTCCATGGCTTCCTTCCACCAAGCGTCCTTATCTTCCTTCGCTCGCGCCAAGTTCCCAGCAGAAAATCCCCGCCGTTGGCCATTTTCGAGTACGATAACCGCGAAAGGCGAGGATGAGGATGACAGAGAGGAGAGAGTGTTCTCCGTGCACAGGGCGTAAAGTAGACGAGTCGCAGAAGACCTAATAGACCTCGCCATGGTCGTCTGTGTTGGAGCGAATTCCTTCCTCCACCTAAAACCCTAGTGCTAAACCTCTACTCGTCCTCGCCCCACGCTTGTCGAAACCCCAACTCCAATAGAAAAGGTTGGTTCAGTCGCCTTTGATCTGCAGGCTGGAGGCTGGAGCGTATCTGCGGCAAATTACAGAGGCCGCCTACCCTGGTTTTTTGCGGCAAATCCTGGCTTGGGCCAGTATTTTGTGTTTAGGCCTGGGCCGGGCCTGTGCCAACATTTCAAGCCCCGCTCAAAGTTCGGTCCAGCCCATCATCTATAAAAAAAGTTCGGTTCAGCACACTATATATTTATACATTATTATATACTTTATATATACATATATTATATAAGTATAAAAATACGTGTAATTTATTATATCAAATATTTTTATATTTTTAACAATATCTTATTCACATGTTATATGTCAATAATATAAATTGGGGAAAATCTGCATGTGATACTGGAAAGGCTTTGACCATTTGATTAAAACCCACTTGATTACCATTTTGAAGAGAAGGTTGATTGCTTATAAGTTTTTTCTGGTATCATGTCTTTGGGAGAATGACAGTTCAGCCAAGGTCAGAAGTGAAAATTAAAAATTTACATTGGGCTTATCCGTACTTTTTCGCGTATCTTTCTAACATTATAGTTAAATCTATAAAATTATTATATTTTGATATAATGCATGTAATTACATATTAGGGTCAAAGCCCGGTTCAATCAGTCCCAAGATTAAGGCCCAAACCTTATGGACCTTGTCATGGACTCGGGTACTAAGTCGGGCCATGATAACCTCTGGTGTGACTCTTGGCCCCTTTGTTTACCACACCCTTTCATCAGTTTGACATTAAAATAGTAATAGAAAAATCACGTTGGGCTATTATAAACTTGCCTAAGCATTATTAGTAGAGTGTTCATTTGCTATTTCATTAGTGATATGCATGTGTTCAAGAAAGTATTAGCCATGTATGATATACATTATTTGGAGTTAATTTTTATGATCTATATAAAACAAAAGATAAGTAGGGGGTGCTCACAGTTTGGTTAATTGAACCATAGGCCTATTTTTAAAACCAAATTGATACTATCGGTTTTTTAAAAATTATGAACCAAAACTGAACCAAAGCCAATTGGCTAAGCACTTGTTTGGTTCAGTTTTTGACCTATTCAATTTATCGTTTTTTTTGTGTTTTTGATATTTATAATATATATTATAAATATATAAAACATATATAATAAAAATACTAGGAATACATATGATATATTATATTATAAATAATAAACAATATATTATAAATATATATATTCATTTATAATATTTAGATAATCTAATATATATATATATATATATGAAAATTGATGATCAAATCGCTATCAGTCCCTACTAGCAAATATAGCTTGGATGATGTGAACTGAGGTCGTCAGATTGTATCAGCAAGATCAGACACACTAAAGAGCCTATGAGGATGATCTGGGAAAAGTAACTACGAGAGTCAAGTTAGTACCTAGCTGTCGAAGTGAATGAGAGCTAGTGGGTAGAGAATCAAAGTTGAAAGCTAGTATAGTAAATGTGTAGAAGTGTAAGCATACCGTTTGAGGGTTGAGGGTGAGGGTCACCCTTATATAGACTTTGAAGCTCAATCAAGGCGTGTTCACCACATTCGGAGGTGATAGGCCTTATTCGTCCATTGCTTACAACGCCAATATAGCGTCGTTGTGGTCCTTACCTGGTTCCTCACGAAGCGGAAGGTATTGAGTTTACCATTGCCATGTGGGCATCGTGTCCATGGACATTTTGGGGGCACTAGGTGGTGCAAACAAATAAGGAGAGACCTGCCACGTAGGTCGAAGCTATCCTGAGGTTAGCGTGACACCTTAGTTTGCGTGTTACCCAGGTCGAAGAGGTAGTCCAGTGTTCAGAGCAATTAATGGATGTGCATCGTAAAGGTCCTATAAGCCGATCTACCAGTCTACTCCTAAGCAAGGTCAAAGTTACTTTGGGTGGCATAAGCCAATATGTCGATGACCATTCAAGTAAGGTCATGCCACATGTGATGCCGAGGTGTCATTAGACGATTTCGGGCACCACGTGGCAGTTCGTAATTGGAGGGTCATCACAATATATATAATATGTATATATAAACAAACACACAAGTTGGTTTAGTTAACTATTGATTACTGAACGAGTACCTTCAATCTTTCAAAAAATACTGAACTAAAACCAAATTGACCTATTCAATTTCATCAATTCGATTAGTTTTTTTTTTTTTGTTCTTAATGATCACCCTTAAAGCTAAGTATTCACTACAGGAGAGGGGTGAAGATATAGTAGTCTTCAAATAAACAATTTTATCCAGCTAGGGGGCTACAATATTGATAGTCATTAGAAAAAGAAAAATAATTTGTTTTCATTAAAATGAAATTATTGAATTTTTTTAAAAACAAAACCCACAAACCCCTCTCTCCCCTAATGTCGAGCCCCATGAAACCCTTTCTCTTGACACTAGGTCCCACATAACCCCTATCTTTTTCATTTTTTTTTTACAATAAAGTAAAGAAAACCTAATGGAGAAAAGTGGGCTCCAAAGGGAATCCACCACAACTACTAAGGTCAAGAGAGGAGGACTGCCCAACCAATCTACAATTTTTTTAATATGTTCTGAAGGGCTACACAACGGGGTTGTTTACCTCGACGTGTGTGAATGGGAAGTGCAAATGTTTGTTTCTTTAACCAATCTGAGACATTTTTGCACTAATATTTGCGTCTCTATGGAGGACGATCCTTGACTTGCAAACTACTATCGTTAGGTCTCCCTCGAACCATACATTGGAGTGACCAAGATGAACCATGATCTTGTGAGTTTCAAATGCCGCCTTGCATTCAACAACATTGATGGAAATGTGATATCGATGTTCCTTGTCAATGTTCTGTTGCGATGCATCCAACAGTACAATCACCATATCTTTTAGTTGAGACATCAAAATTAATTTTGATGGTTCTCTCCCTTGGAGAGTACCATTTGACCCATATCGAATTTATTGGGTTTTTCAGATTCACCATACACCGGTTTGCATCATGATATTCACACAAGGCCTTTCTGGCCAACTCAAGTACTCAACAACCATTTTTGGATTTAGATCCTTTCTTTGAAATATTTTGAGACATGATTTTCCACCTCACTCCTTTTCTCTCCATACCCATGTGTCTCCCAACCAAATTGGGGATATGATTTTTTTTTTTGGTTAAATGATAAGATTAGCTGAATGCAATAGTTATTTGGTAGGTTGTGAATCCACTCCAGTCATAAAATGCATGGGACCCATAATCATTCGACCTCTCACTACTATGGGTCTATGTACTTTATCACTAGCATAAACGGTCTGTGTTCAAAAACCCAAAAAACCCTAGGACAACAATTTTCATGATCAGATTCGCACATTTGACCAATAAACTAGAAATATGCCATTTTGACGCACCAGATTAAATCGCCATGTCATCTGGCCCAACCTGAAGACTTATATGGGTGATGACTGACGTCAGACCCATTCTTGACCCATTATAACACCTAGACTAATGAAACAGAGCCAAATAGGCTTAAAAAATCCAAAATACCAAACAAACCCCTACTTATAACCAAGAAAAGACAAAAGCACTTTAAAAAGTTAATCAAATTTATATTTTTTGCCACTAATAGCCCCAAATACGAGACTGCAACGTCTAATATGCCTTCAGCTCCCATTGGCTGCATAAAACCCAGGAAAGCCACCCCCAAATCGAAGAAAATGTTTCACCAAATAAGAAAGCTTGATTGGACACCCATTTCTTTGAAAGAATCTTGCCTATTTCAGTGAAAGAACTCTACTCAGCCACAAACACTATAGATGAGCGAATTTCATAGAGGCCCAACTCGAGTTTGAGAAGGGGGGGGGGGGGGGGGGGCTGGACGAAGAAGAGAGACCTAGAAAGAGACAACTTAATAGACTATAGAGAAGGGAGAGATTGTTTTGTAACTCATTCATTCTGCTTAATCCCCGAAGCCAAGCTTAAACCTCATTCCCTATATTTTAAACTTAACACCAGAATCCCTCAGCCCAACTCCTGCCTTACTCAAGTTCCATTTGAAGTCATTTTAGCTATTGGAAAACTCTTGTCAAGGCACATACCAAACAGGTAAGTCCTCTTTTTTAGTTTTCTGGGTTGCTTGAGATTCTAAAATGTCGAAGAACCATTGTTTTTAACTTCTTATTGACTGAGAGTAGAGGTAGAGAAGCGAGGGTCTTAGGGAAATCAGTACCTAAGACCCGATAACATCACTTCAAAATCAGTCATATGAGAAGTTGAAAGCATGTTCCTCCAGATTTAAGAAATTCTTGCAACCATTTTTGTTTTCCCCCGAAAGAATATGAGTTTGAATAACTCCCATATCAGGCTACTACAACAGCTTGGAGAGAGGGGTGCCTAATACTTTTCCTCCCCCAATTATTGGGACCCGAATCTCTTGGTTATATGCTTTTCCCATGGAGGACGTAGTCACTATCAAAGACCTGAAATCGATATTTTCAAACCTGAAATGATGGCCCATTTCCTCTAAAAAATGAGTGGTGACTCCAAATCCTTTGAGCTGGCCATGAGCTTCTTGGAGCTCACAATACACACATATTATAGAATATAAAACATATTATGAAAATCTATCTATCTAACTATCTATTATATATATATATATATATATATTAAAACAAAGTGGTCAAGAAATTTTCTCCTTTTTTTGAATTTTTTATTTTTTTATTCATGCCATTTTTTAAACAACCAATAAGATGCACTTTCCCAATAACCTAAATAATCTATTCTCCTAAAATTTCTCCTAAACTACTCCCCCCCTCACTATCCCCCACTTTCTCCAAAATTATATCTAATTCATATTTATCTTCTAAATTATATCTAATTCCTATTTATCTCTCAAATTAACTCTAATTCCTATTTATCTCCCAAATTATCTCTAATTCCTATTTATCTCTCAAATTATCTCTAATTTAGTAGGAGTTTCTCTCTTAAATTATCTCTAATTCCTATTTATCCTCTCCCCTACTTTTATCTATATCTATCTAAGGAAAGTTTAGATTAAAAAATTTAACAATTATTTAAATATTCTAATAAAGTTATATAATAACTTTAAAATATTTATTCAAAACAAAAAAAATAATTTTATATTTTTACAAAATATATCACGAAATTATGTACTAACAATTTAAATTATGTTTTTTTCCAGATTATCAATTTAAATGTTTTTCAAATATTTAATACTATGAAATAGCTTTAAAAAACTAAAATGAAAATAACAAAAAAATTTAAATATTTTATAGATTATTTAAATATTTAAATAACTAAATATTTATCATAACTATATTTAAAATAACGAAATTATGTAATAAATTTTAAAAAAATCTTCAAAGTAGAAAAATAATTATAATATAATATTCAAATTAATAATAACCTAATATATTATAAAATTAATAATGAAATTATGTAATATTCTGTGTCATTTTTGAAACAACCAATGAGATGCACTTTCCCAGTATATGTTTGGCATCGATGTTGCAGATGCAGCACCGTTGGTGTTGCCGATGTGTGGTTGGAAGCATTGTTTTCTCAGAAAACGATGCCTTTATTTTTGTTTGGAATCGTTGCTCATAGGTAGGACTTTTATTGGAGCAAAAACAATTTTTTCTGTTTGGTAGCACTGCTCCAGGAAACGCTTTTAGCACTGGTACCCAATATCTAGTGCCACATCACTGCCCTGTTGGCAGCAACGAACAACAACTCTAGGAAAACACCAAATTTGGTGTTACTCCAAGCCATGGCTTCCCGATTTCCGAGGCATGGCTTGGAGCACCATTTTTGATGGAAAAATGGTTCCAAACAAATGCCCGTTTCCTGGAGCACTGTTTTTTTTTATGTGGTGTCGTTGCTCCAAGAAACGACAACGATGGCAAACAGCCGCCCAATAACCTAAATAATCTATTCTCCTAAAATTTCTCCTAAACTACTCCCCCCTTCACTATCTACCCCCCACCAGTACCAAGCTTTGCTCCCCTGTTCTGGATCTTAAGGAGGCTGGTAATGTTTGTTGGATTTTAATATCATTAGAGGTTAAATCCAATGGTGTTTGATTGATCAATTACAGAAAAATACACTTGCACATATGTTTGTTGGATTTTAAATAGGAGTTTGTTTACACTCCTTAGACATAAAGAGGAGAGTATGGAGGCTTGCTAGCATGCAACATGCGTGTGTGCATGTGTGTGGCGTAATGAGATGCAAAAGACGACTTTAACTTTTGGTGTGAGGCTGACCGTTAATGTTTCAACAGTCACGATTCGATCAGGTGTGATTAAGAGACACTATTCAAAGTTAACAATTCTTAACTATTAACTACATTTTTAACAGTCACAATTTGTGACTGTTCAATGAGCCTTTTCTAAACCAGCACCTTCCTCTGGTCCATAACTCTTTAGAAATTACTTAAGGAGCATGAATCAAGCAAATGTACACACAAGTTTTTGAAAATCACTTTTGTCTCTCTCAGTCCGATCTGCTATTATCTCACAGAAGGTTTCTTTAGAGACTCTTCAACTTTGTTGGTTATAGATTCTCGCCCAAGGCTTTGTTGTATCTTAGGACCGAATTTGCTTATAACCCAACAACAAACACAATAAAATTAAGTGGTGGAAAATAACGTTCTAAAGGTAGTGTCTTTAGGCACGTCTCACAGCTTATCCTCCAAGTCTCGGTGACCCAAATTTCTAACAATGCTAGATGCAAGGATGATCGACATCATGCTAGCAATGGTTTTTACGGTGGATGGGCCCTTACAATGAGCACAAAAACCTCAAAGGTGAAGCATATTGATGTGCTGAATTACACCAATGGTACTCATTTTTACTCGGAATGGTTACTCTTGCTTTTTGAAACTTGTAATTTTCTTGACAACTATGTCTGTTGAGTTGGGCAGTGTACCTTTGTAAACAGAATCAAAACCTCTTATTGGGCTATTGGGGATTATCGTCGTGGTTATTCGCAGATGTAGGTGGTTTTGGTTGCAAGGGTCATTGCCAGCTGTTGAGTTGGGCAATGTACATTTTTAAACACAATCAAAACCTCCATTCCCTAATTCTAGAGGATTTGTTTCTAGACGAACCTGAACCTACAGAAGGGGAATGTGATGGACAATCATATGAACAAAAGTAGAAGGGTTTTTTTTTGGAATTTTTGAAAAAAGTAACAGTCATGCAATGTCACATATGACGGACCGCAAAGGAGGTTTTAGACAATTGCCAAAAAGCTTAAGGGCATTTTAAGATAATATTTAATCAATAAAAGATAGAATTAGTCAATTAACTAAACCACAAGGATAATTTAACAATTTTGCCCTATATTATATTTATAAAAATATATATAATATATTTATTTTTAGCCGATTTCGAGCTAAACTCAAAATTAATAGTATTTTAGTCAAATTGAACCAAAACATATAGAAGCTTAGCTCAACTTAACTTGATTGCACCCCTAAATGATAAAAATCAGAACATAAAGCAGACAACCTTGGCATCTAGTGGTTAGTAACAGATTCTTTCTCCGCTATGTATCGTGGTCCTCACCAAATGACAATGAGAACCACAGTAACCTGGGCATCCACGGCAACCTGTGCCGTGGTCCTCACCTAATAAACAATCCTTCCTCTGTGCAGCAAAATCCCCATCTTCATGGCTCGAAATCATCAAAATGATTCAAAATAATAATGGAGGATTGTGAGAATCGAGATGCCATCACATCTCTCAATGCCATTGTAGTCATTCAAACTTAATAAATAATCATCCTTGTTCTAATTGTATCGTCAATACTATGGTTTTTAAAACCTATCCGGAGATCGAACCGATCAAGGTCTGATTATCGAGTTGAGTGGTCCAATTATTCGAACTGAACAATTGGGCCCATTCTGACAAAAAAAAATAAAAAAATTGATCAAAACCACTCGAACGATTAATCTTCTGGATCAGCGGTTTATTGATCAAAGTCAACGATTTATAAAAAAAAATCCGTTTTGAAACTGATTCCCGGTTTTTCCGGTACGACCGTCTAGTCCAATTTTAAAAATCATGGTCAAGACCATCATAAGCTAGTTAGAAAAATAACCATACCCGTAGACCTCACTCTGTATGATTGGAGATGAATGCTCATCAAAGAAACGACACTTAATCAACGAAACTGCTGAACCCTCGGTGCATAGATATACTCCACGAAAAAAGATAGAGAATCCAGCTTTTGCATGAAACCTAAGATGGCTTTCACTGGTCGTCATTTTCTTTCCATCATTTTTTATCGAATTAACAAAAACGACCACCGAAGTGACAAATTGGCTGGGTTTTATTTTGAAATGGACCCAGACCATTACTGTTCTTCAATTTTTTTTATCAGTTAAGTTTTATTTTGAAAATTAAAAGAATAATAAAGAGTAAATTTGACTTTGTTTTTCATTAATAATTAACAACAATGTTAATTGTTAGAAAAATTAAAAATACTTCAAAATAACATATAAACAGTAAGATAAAATTGGCTAGCTTTTTAAATCAGTACTTTAAGAAATTTGCAAAAAAAACTTATATTGACTTTGGAAGTGAGAAAAAAAAAATCTTCAAAACATGATAACAATATAGAATTATTGAAAAACAGATAAACCTTTTTCATGTAAAAGGAATGTATTCCTCAAGATGTCGTTTCTCGCTAGCTAGCTGTCATACTTAGAGGAGATGATTTTCCTTTCATACATTAGTAATCTCATTGATTGTCTAGCAAGAATGGTTGTAATATTTCGAAATAGGATATATATATATATATATTTTTACAAATAGATAAAAAATGAGGGAGCCTATAGAAAAGACAAAAAAATTGAAAGTAGGGAAACTGTCACTATGGTTAATCGTGGCAAATTGGCAATTGCCATTAAAAATAGGAGGTAGGGAAACTGGGTGTATAATATGTAAAATTGAGAGAAAATTAGTGGATCGATTATACATGGCATTATTAGGGGTAATTGCTATTGTTATTCCATCGTGCAGAAAGGCATGCATGAAATACAAACATGTATTACAAAATAATTTGTGAGAAATTAAACTAAAATATAAAAAAATGTGAAAGAAATTAAACAAAAAGATGCCAATGAAATTAAATAAAAAATATTAAGGCCTCGTTCGTTTTTTGGTAAGTTACTTAATTATCCGAGTAAATGCAATGACCTAGATAAATTTTTCTTGGGAAATATTTACCCGGGTAAGTGCATTTACTCATGTTCTTTTATTTCCTATGTAAATAAGGTAATAACCATTTTAGCCATAAAAATCCATTATTAAAAGGGGCATTTTTGTCCCACTCAAATGTTAACAACTTTCCCCCTAGGTGAGAAAGTTATTTACCCACCTAGGAGATGGGTATCAATTACCCGGGTAAGTGATACTTAGGAAAGTAAACTTTCCCTAATCTCCACATAAATCTGAAAAAATGAACATAGGATTCTTGGTCAATGAGAACCTAAATCCCATTGATCAACTTTCCCTCATCTCAAAATCTAAAAATAGAACACCCCCTAAAAACAAAATGATAGTATCCCAAAATGTATAAATAAATAAATTGCACATATGCCTCTCCTTCTTGGCTAGCTTTGCTTTATACTTTATGAGCAAAAACATTACAATCTCTTTATATGTGATAGGTTAACTTGTAAAAAGTATTATGATATTATACAGTACTAGTCTCTAGCTTTTATGCGCTCGGTAAGGATTAATTGTGATAAATAGAATATTATATTGTTTGATTGGAAGAAAATGACGATAAGAAATGGCATACACGTACATTTACTATACTTAATAATGTGGATGCAGAGATGTAAAACGAGTTGGCCGGCCTACGGGCTATCACGACACAACATGACTCGGATCATGCCATGCCTGCCTGGCACGGCCCCTGGTGTCGGGTTGGGCCAAGGGTTTATAGTCTGTGGGCCATGAAAATGGCCCATGTGGACTTGTGCCAACATGGCCAGCAACCCAACCCAGTTGAAGCTAGTCGTTATATAATGGTTAGAAATGGCTATATAGGGGTAAAATGGCAAAAATACCCCCTAAAATTATAAACAACTATTTGGGGGGTATTTGTATATTTTATCAAATAGGGTGTAGAAAATGACTAAAATGTCCACAATAGTTATAAACAACTAGTTTATAGGGCCATTTTAAATAAAGTGATAAATAAACTTTATAAATAACCAAAATACCCCTCTCAACAATGATAAATGGTTAGTTTATGAGGGTATTTTGGTTAATTCAATTATTTCTAACGCCCTATAAATACCCTAACCCTTACCCATTTTCATCACAACAACAATCAAATATAATCTCTCATTCTCATACTACTCTGCTCTTATACTTTCAATATATATATATATATATATTTTAAATTGTCTCATGTTGAAATTGACAATTTGGAAGACTTAAAAACTTTGCATTCAACTTGAAATATTGAGTCGACAGACCAGGCTTTGAGGGTTGAACTATAATTATCAGGTTAATTAGATTGTTTTATAAACTTTATATTTTAATATTTATTAAAATGGCCAATTCCTCTCAAACCCAATTTGATGTTTGAAAATATTTTACCATCAAGAATGTAGCGAGAAAGGGCATGAAAAGCTGTTTGAAATAAATGTAAAAGTGAATTTTAATCAAAATACTGTTGGCACTAGTCATTTAAAAAGGCATATATCAAAGTGTTAGATGTCCAATATAGGAAATTTTGATATTTTACCTTAATAGAAAGCATAAAAAAATAATTATCCTATACTTGCCACTATGACACGTAATCTACTAACCCTTTTGGTGTTCACAGTAGCATCAAAATCTTGTTTTAGTGCAAAAAATAGGGTGCTAGATGATAGATGAAGCATTAGAGATGTGCATTTATTTAAAAGGTTGGTTGGATGTAGAAGATAAAATGCAAGATAAAGGAGGACATGGCATGCCATCGAATGTATCACTTGAAGAAGAGGAAAGTGGGATTTGAAGAAAATCTTTTAGATTATTGTAAAATTTGAGATTTTCAATTTTATTTGTACCTTGTAAGTTTTTTGTACAGTTTTTCTATTTCATTATAAAATTTTATTTTCTATTCTATTATAGCAATTTTCAATTTTATTGTAATTTAATTTTTCATTTTCATTTAATCATTTTATATTTTTATTGTATGAATTGATTATTCATATTAAATAACATTTTAAGATGTTTTTTTTTTCAAATTGTTGTTGCAATCATTGAATTTGTCAAATCCTTCAATTTTTCATTATTGTTGGAGTTTTGATTTTTTGTAGTGAAAACAAAAAAAAAAGGAAAATGAAATAATATAGGCTGGCCCGGTCTTGTACTGGGCCTCACATCCAGACCACCATTTTCTATTTATTTTCTTTTCCTCCTAAAGAGTAAAGATGCGTGTCACTCGACTAACAAGTATATATATATTTATATTGTCTTAAACTATCCAAGGTTTTTCAACAATTGTCTACAAGTAACATCACGTGATTAATATATTTTTCAAAAATTTCAAAAATATTTTGTGGTAAATAACCTTTCGCTAAAACTTGGACAAAGACCTCTTCTGTTCAAAAGCTCCGGAGCTGCTCTCCAAGCATGGGAATCGAGCTGTACTGCTGCTGTATTTGAGATTGTACGAACGGTTGATAAATTTGAGAAACCGTCGAAAGGGTATTTGGAGAACTGGAAATCGTTAAAGATGGTCTGAGTCTGACGTTCTCGGGAAAGTTGAGTTGTGCTGTGTTTCCTCTAAATCTCAAAGCAGCTTCATCGTAAGCCCTAACCAAACTCTAATAAGCTTTGTGTAAGTCCCTTATAAAGCCCATTTCTCCCACGGAAAATGGGGTCTGAGTGCATAATAAATCTCTTGCCGTTGGCATTTTCTTCTCTAACTTGGGATTCCTACAATAGAAGCCAAAGAAACGGGGTTTACGTTGGCAACTTCTTCTCTATCTCTGATGGCAGATCTCTCCTATCTTCCGCAGTATGTTTAGGGAGACCCGGAGACGGATTTCATAAGGTTGCATTTGTTTGAGGTGTGAATTTAAATTTTACATCATGGAAAATGTGAACCGGTTTATTGATGAATGGAAATTGAGACCGGTTGATTTTGAAAATTTACATCGATTATGTTTGGTTTTCTATAGTGTAAACTTTCAAACTGGGTCTTGACAGAAGTTGGGTCTCGATGGAAAAAGGTGAACGGCCATAGATACCCTGCGCCTGCGCTGCGGAGGCTCACGCTTGCGGCAATCGGTACGGGACCTCATACGAACTACGTGAGAGTGGATCGCACACGAAACACAGTATTGCATCTTTCTCTCCCTGGTCCAGCGCTCCATACTCGTCGACTTTCTTCAATCCCTGAATGCCCCTCGACTTCGTGCTGCTCTCTCCGTCTCATCATAGTGGGGAACTACTTCCTCTTCTCCGCCTTGAGATCAATCCCTTCTTCCTCTGCCAATCTGTGCGTAGAACTTGGCTATGAACTCCTCTGCCCTGAGATCAATCCCTTCTTCATCTTCTCCGCATGGCACCAATTCGGAGTTTTGCTCATCATCCCCACTTCCCTCACAATCATAATCTCTCTCTTCTTCTTCTCCCTGTTCTCATAGAAAACTCCTCTCACCACCTTGGTTATATGCGCCATCTTTTTGATCGTGGTCGTTGCAGTAGTCATCCCTGAAATCGAAATCGACGGGCGGATTGATGCATGGGATATGAAACCTGCGTGATGCCGGACGGTGCGGCGTTTTGAAGTGGAAGAGCGATGTCTCGTCGAAGGAGAGATCCTGCTCACCGTAACGAATGGAGTCGCGAGCGGTGGTGTTGCGGAGGCTCTTGATGTAATTGGGCAAGATGCGGAGGTCCATTATAAGCCCTCATTTGAGTAATCCGCCTTTTCTGGCCCATGACAAGGCCAGACGCAATAGATTCCATGCTCGGCAACCCAAACTCGTTTTTTTCTTCGCCATTTTCAACGGGGTTTTGGTAGTGTCAGAAAAGTAGTAGCTATTGCAGGCATAGGTAACCGTTTGACAGATGGGTCTTATCGATGAAGCGAACGAGGGAGAGAACGGGTCTTATCAATGTAACCGTTGGACAAAGACATGTAGCCGGAGACACGAGTACCCGTTGGATAGAAAAAGGTAAAGTTCACATCGATAAACTCCGATTGATGAGGTATATTAATACCTCTACCAAATGCCTGCAAAATCAAACGGGATGTAAAGTTTACCCTGGTTCGATTTTACACCTCTACCAAACGCAGCCTAAGGGATTATATTCTCGCCAACATGGTGAGTTGGGGAATAGTTTTCAACTCATTTAAAGATTTAGATGGCGTGTATTTGAATTACGTGAGGAAGGAGTAGGCAATTCGGATTTCCTGCTAACCTTTTCCTCCTCTTCTCTCTACTAACCCACTCAAATCAGGCCACTTGTCCTTGTCTATCCAACCTCCCAACAAATGTCCAACAAAGTTAACCCTCCGTTAACTTTATTTTTTTATGGATTAAACTTTTGGGAAAATAGATCCCTACAGATCGGCTAGTAGTCCATTGGTGAGTTGAGTTTTTTTTTTTTGTTTTTTTTTGATAAGTCCATTGGTGAGTTGATTAGTTACTAGTTTGATGAAAGAAAGCAGAGCAGAAAGACTCGATCGGTCTAGCACAGTCTGAGTCCACTAGCTTTGATGGCGTTTTAGAAGTTTTTGACAATCTCTTATCAAGGGGTGACGAGAGAAGTAGCATCGGATGGCTGATCTTATTGTTTCTCCTATCGTCTCCCTTACCATAGAAAAACTTGGTGAGTTGCTCGTTCAAGAAGTATTTTTCTTGTCTGACGTGAGAGATGAAGTCAAAGGGTTGCAATCTAAACTGGAATGGATGCGATGCTTCTTAAAAGATGCAGAAGCAAGGCAGCAAAAAGATGAAAGAATCTGCAACCGGGTTCGGGAAATCAGGGATGTTGCTTATGAGGTGGAGGATGTTATTGATACCTACGTGCATGGGAGAAGAAGACGACGGAGCTTCACCCAGAATTGCTTTGGCATGGTCAACAAGGGGAAAGATCTATACAAGTTAAGAAAGCAGATCAAAAAAATCCAAAAGAAGATTGGTGAAATTTCTCATAATCGTGAAACTTATGGCATCAAAGATATCGACAGATGATGTTACTGGCTTGGAAAAAGACACAGAGAAATTAGTGTCGTTGTACGATTATTGAAGATGAAGAAAATACTTGAGGGGAAAGCTGTCTTCACTGCAAGTGCATTCAACAGTATTAGCAATCATCACACGTTTCTGCAAAAATATTTTTTTTCCTTCTTATTTCTTGTGTTCGTTTTACTTTTCTTAGTTTTTATTTATATAAATAAAATATTACAAGATACGACAGGAAATAAGATAAGTGTCGGAAATAAAGTTAATGGAGGATTAACTTTGTTGGACATATAGGAACAGGTGGCCTAATTTGAGTGGATTAGTAGAGAGGAGACGAGGAAAAGGTTAGCAGGAAATCCAAACTCAGAGTTGGGACCTCATTGCGTATGGGCTGTGGGGCCTCTGCTCCCTTCTAATGACGATCCATTGATCAAGAGGGGTGGATCCAACTTCCTTACAGCGACATGATGACTTAGTTGGATAGATGCAAGGATCATACCGTGGCTTAGGTATGCTTTGGGAGTCAAATTGTGTCGAGTAATGAGCAGATGGAGGCACTAGCCGCTGTGTTAGAAGTGGTTGTCAGTTCGTGTGGTGCGTAAGGAGGCCACCGATGAGGCGACGACAGCTCGACGTCCATGGGGGCAGCTTCTAGTGTGGAGGAGGTGAGATATGGTGCTACTGGTGAAATCGAGTAGGGGACAATGATGATAATGAAAGTGGTGGAGGATGAGGAGAAGGTGGTGTTGGTGGAGGTCAGCGCTTTCTAATCCTCATCTACAGAGTGGATGGAGAAAGAAAGGGAGGGAGAAGATGAGAGACGAAAGATGGATTGGTCCTTGTTGCAGCCAGGCAGGGGTAGAGCCACCAAAACCATGGCTGACATCTCTCTCGAACGACTGTAACATGAGAAAATGGATGCTGTCGATACATCCACGAGCTGTTGCTGTGTGGGTAATGCCGGTACTTGCAAGAACCCTTCATTGGACTGATTCCCTTTCTGGTGATTTCTAACAACTCTCTCTCTCTCTACATCTATCAAGATGTTCTTCACCATCGCACGCTGGTAGGAACTCGCAGCGGTATAAAACTGATATTTCATCATTTTCGTCATGACAGTTTTCAGAAAACTTGGGGATAGGGGATGTTTGGAACAGTGACTGTTTTTCAAAAAAAAAAAAAAACGGTGTCACGTCGGATCCACATAGGCGTTTTAACAAACACCCATGTATCTTATTGTTTGGTTCAGCCGATTATTAAAAAATCAGGAATGCCTCGAAAATCAGGACCCCTCGCAATGGTTGATTGATGTGTATCCTATGTGGTGCTTACCTGTCATACATGAAAAATTGTGATGAAAATCACCTTACCAAACAGTATAGTGTTGCTCACTGCCTACGTGGCAGAAGCGTTTTTTTTTTTTGTGAAAAACGAGTCTTGGAAGCATGGACTCCCAAAAAACGTCCACACTTCCAAACACCATATAAGATAATATGTAAACATTATGAATAGAATTACTCAATTTCTTAAACTTTAGGAGTACTTTAAGAAATTTACCCTACATATTATATAAGAGATAACATTGGCGCCCAAGAGCATGCCCCATGGATGCCCCACAAGCACATCTCAACATGCATTGGGAATATCTTCCGAGAGATGATCTCAATACATGGTTAGGATGTGTTGCAGCCTTGTGGGGTGTACCTAGTGGGGTGCACTTGGCGCCGCTGTTAACTCATTATATAATGCTTGTGTTGTTTCGTTTTATAGTGGTAGTTTAAACTTCAAACAGTACAAATAAAGTAAATTAAGACATGAAGGATAATAAAGTAAAATTCAAAACAAAATTAAACAAGAATTTGCATTTTTTACATTTGCACTTCCATTTTATTTGTACTAGTGCAAATAAAATTGCACTGCAACCAAATACAGCCTTAACAAAACAAAGAAAGCATCATAGTGATGCATGATTATACCTGTTCATGGGTCGGGCCAGCCCAGGCTATGCCTCTTTATCAACAGAAAATATGAAGGCCTTAGCCCGTGCCTGGCCCGACCACCAGGCCTAGATCTTGAGTCCAAGCCCAGCCCGACCATCGAGCCTAGATCTTGAGCCCGGACCCGAAATTCATCTGTACACAAAATGTCTTATTTTCAATATACTTTTATAAACTAATATTATATTCTGATGAAGGAAGATTTGGCCCGACCTCGTAACCACTCAACACGTGGCAAAGGCAACAGCAGGGCACAACAGCACGCCCAAGGCGCGAGCTCCGATAGGAGGAACCAGCGGTCCGAACTCCCCGTAAGGAGCCCGAGCTCTCCCTTAGACCCCGAACCTTACGAACACAAAGGGCAACAACCCGAACTGGCCTACCCCATGGCAGTTTGGGCCACACCTCTATCCGAACTCAATACTTCACCCCGCACACCACTCCAGCACTTCGCCTCCAGCATGCCGAACTGAACAACCGCACCGTACCTAACACCGAAGGAGTCCGTATCCAGGGGCGGCGCACCTGACTGACTTGGGATTTGACGCTTGACAGCCGCACTTCACCGGCCACCTGCCACCGCCATCTCCAGTTACAGAGACGGCTCCGACAAAGAGAGCAGTGGCGGTTCTGCCCCAGCAGAGGGGATGACACCCAAACTGGCAGAAGCGCAGAGGTAATCATACCCGACCTGACAGAAGCTTAGGAGTGAGTGCGCGAAGTGGTTATAAAAGGCTCTCTACCCCCCAAGAACAAGGTATGTGAACTTTGCGCCATCTGGTTTCATCTTGCCTTTGAGGAAATACTAACTTGAGCTTCGGAGCATACTCACCGGGTTTTTCCCCGGAGATTACTCTCTATCCCCTTCGTTTCAGGCACCTTCTGCTCCAGCCCGAGGCAAGATCTTTGACAGCTAGGACCCGCCGGATTGCGCACCATCAATTGGCGTCATCTGTGGGAACGCTTCTAAAAGCCTCTCTCTAAAACTCTCATAACCACTTTTTTTTCCAAAAAACCCCAACACTCATGGCTTCTTCCAGCAATGCCGGACGTGGCACGGAGATAAACACCACCGGGGAACAACTTCAAGTCCCCGTGGTGTGCATCGGATTGTTCACCATCCCCCTTCTACTGGATGGGATCCCCAGCCTGAATGCGCCATGAACAGTGGCGCCCGTAAAGCTTCCTGCCATGAACGTCCCCTTCCCTCTCCCTGTTGAAACAACCTTTACTGAACTAACTGTTGTCCCCCTGGCGACCAGCCAGAACCAGTTGGACGACCTGATGCAATGCATGCGGGCAATGCAAGCCCAAATGCAACAATTCCAGCAGCATCAGCTCCAGCAGCACCAAGTACTGCACCACATCTCTCAGTATCACTATCAGCAGCAATTCCCCCAACTGCCTTTGAACGAACCACTGCTTCCACCTCAGCACCTTGCTTCAAAGCCGGTTAAGCCCTCCCCTCAGGGTGGACGCCATCACCGAGGAGAAGCCTCCCAACTTCAGAACCCCCACAAGAGCCAGGCCTCATCCCCGGGCCGAGGGGAAAGAAAAATCACCCCCACCTCGCAGCTCGCCGGCGGGTTGGGAACCTCGACTGCCAAGTCAGTATCTCGACACTCTAAGTTTGAGCTCCCGCTGACAGGGAATCGATTCAGCGTCCTAGCGGCAGGCTACCAACAGTCCGGGCCCAACGAGCTCGACAACACAAAGGCTAGCAGTGCCAATACCAGGCCCACTCAGCAACGAAGACGCCAGCGAAGTCGCCGAACTGCCACCCGTGTCCTGCCCGAGCTCAGAGGTAAAGAAGAGACAAGCTCGGACGAGGAAAAAACTGCCCCTATTCTCTCAGTTCCTTCCCCCCTCTCATCAGAACTCCTTGCAGTCCCCATGCCCAGAGACTTCAAACTCCCCCCTTTAGATAAGTATGATGGGTCCTTCGACCCCAACGACCACGTCGATGCCTTCCAGTCCCAAATGCACCTAGCCAGGGCTAGTGAACCGTGCATGTGCGTGGCCTTCACCACCACCTTCAGGGGGGTGGCTCGCACTTGGTACAGGAACCTGGCCCCCGGGTCAATAAGAAGATGGACCTAGTTCGTGCAGGTCTTCACCGCACACTTCGTTACCAGCAAGCGGTGCCCCAGAACCGAGGAAAGCATCTTCGGAGTAGTCCAGAGGGAAGGAGAGTCCATCCGAGGCTACATAAAGCGGTTCAATGACGCGTGCTTGCAGATAGCGCGATTGGACCCCGCGGTGCAACTCGCGGTGGCCAAGAGAGGAGTAACACACAAGGAGTTCAAATGACACATGGTAGCTAACCAGCCCGCGACTATAGCCGAATTCCTCAAGCTCGCGGATAAGTTCATGAGAACAAAGGAAGAGATCAACCAAAGGACCGAAAGCGGGATCGAGAAAAGGAAGAGGGAAGGTGAGCCCTCCAACCTAGTTGACAGAAGAAAAAACTCGGCCCGGGAGACGAAGCCGAGCCAGCCATTCCGAGCTCCCTTAGCAGCTCGGACGGACTACACACCATTAAACACGAGGCAGATTGAGATCTTGATGACGATCAAAGATGCCCCATACGTAAAATGGCCATCTCGCCTAAAGGGGAACCCAAACGAGAGAAATAAAAACCTGTACTATAGTTTCCATAAAGATCACGGCCATCAGCCCGCCGCTGACCTCAAGTACCTGACCAGTCTATGGTCCTTTGCGCGATGGGGCATCGACCTCCTGGGGCCATTCCCACCAACAACAGGTGGGAGGAAGTTCCTAGTGGTGGCGGTAGATTACTTCACAAAGTGAATAGAAGCTGAACCTCTGGCAATAGTTACAACCCGAAATGTACATAACTTCTTTTGGAAGAACATAGTATGTCGCTTCGGGTTACCTCAGGTACTAATCTCCGACAATGGCAAGCAGTTCGAGGATATCAAGTTCTAGGAATGGTGCCAAGATATGGGAATTCGATAGAACTTCACATCTGTTGCACACCCGCAAGCAAATGGTCAGATAGAAGTAATGAACAGAGCTATCCTCCGCGGACTGAAAGCGCGACTAGACTGAGCTAAAGGGTTGTGGGCGGACGAGCTACCAAGTGTTCTATGGGCCCACCGAACCACGGAAAAAACCGCCACAGGAGAAACCCCCTTTAACCTCACCTACGACACTGAAGCGGTAATCCCGACAGAGATCGAAATACCTACACTACGAATTAAAGCATATGACAATCTAACAAACGAAGACGAATTACGTATCAACCTCGACCTACTAGACGAGGTAAGAAACCTCGCGTACATCCGGACCGCAGCCTACCAGCAAAGAGTAGCTCGGTACTACAATGCCAGAGTAAAGAAGCAGAACTTCCGCGTCGGCGACCTAGTTCTCCGTAAGATCATGGAACCCGAGCCCGGCGTGGGCAAACTTGGACCGAATTGGGAAGGGCCCTACCGAGTAAAGAAAGCGCTCGGGGGGGCATACAAGCTCGAAACTTTGGAGTGCAAACAAGTACCCCGAGCGTGGAACATCGTTAATTTGAGACGATACTATCTATAGATCACTAAGCAAAGTGGACTAAGTCGCTACCAGAGCCTTAAGGCTAGAATGCCGAGTTAACAAGGACCTCGGCATAGGCAAGCGAAGGCAAAACAGGTCGCACGAGTACAGTAACCCGGGCATATGATCAGTTCGGCAAATACGGTCAGTTCGGGAGAGAGAGCAACCAACACTTAACCAAAAGAAAGTCATTCCATTGCAAAATAAGGGAGTGTACATTTCAATATATATATATATATAATATCGAGCTCACAGGCCCGGAGGTACTTCTTCACCATCAGAAGGCACTTCAACGATACCCGAAGGCCCTGCCTCATCCTCAGAGTCCAGTTCACCGTCTGCAGCATTGGCCGTCTCTTGAGTTATACGCGAAGTGGTTATAGCGCTAATATCGAGTTCGGGGTACGTATTCCGAATCATCCACCGGCTTAGTTTAAAGCCCCTTCTGTACGAGCCCATGATCAGGTCGTCAAAGCGCGACGAGGCGATATATTCATCAACGGCCTTCTTCTTGGCATCCTCGATGCCTTGAGAAAAGATCTGTGTCCTCTCCTTAATGTCCTTTTGAAGGTATTCAACCTGATGCTGCAAATCCAACCTCAGGTCCGCCATATGCTTCACCACAACTCCATGGCCTCGGTATTTCTCTGAGACCTCGCCAGCCTGGCCTGAGCAGCTCGAGAAGCCGCCTCGGCAGCACGGGAAGCCTCTTTGGCAGCTCCTGCCTGCCTCGAGCTGCTTTCCACTTGGGCCGCTAAGGCATGGATAGAAGAATTCACCTACCAAAAGGAAAAATAACAAATGATCAAAAGAACGATAGCGAGAATGATAAAAGCAAAGAGCCTGAAAAGAAAATCGCTAACTTACCACCATGGCATGAGTGGCAGCACGACAAGCTACCTGTTTCAAAGGGAGCTCGGTCCATGCTGCGACCTCCTCAGGATAAATGGTCTCCCTACTCTTCTGAAGAGCGTAGTTCAGTGACAACACGCTCCTGAACTCGCCTTGGTACCCCGATCCTGAAGGCCCAGCTCACGTATAAGCGGGAGCCCCCGTGTAAGTAGCCTCGGCATAAGGGGCCCCTGCCGCTTCTTGTACTGGAGGGGCCATCTAGGGCTCCTTGGGCGGATCCACTGACGGGTAGTCTGGTACCTCGGGCTCCGCATCTCGGGGCAGCTCGGCACGAGTTCACTTGGCGACTCGCTTCCTCCTCTTCATGGCGTGAAACAGGTTCCCACCACGAGTCTTCTCTGAGTCCATCACACCTGCAAAAAGAGCTCGGCATCAGGAAAACGAAAGAACAAAGCAAAACAAAAGGTAAGCCTCTGAGTAAGGAACCTACCCGAACTCAGATCGGCCTCGATGAGCTTGGTCTCCGTCAGATAATGGTGGCATTTTAGCCCAAGCCGTGCCCATTCCCAGAGACACTTCGCTGTCTCCTTATCAAGCGTAACACCGGCATCAGGGGCAGCCATCCCCCACCCGGTTTGGAACGGCCACCCCAATGCACTTCGCACCCCGATGTTGTCCCGTTTCCACGCCGGAACCTTGTTGGGAAGATTGTGTAAAAGCTTAAAACCCGGGCGAGGAGACAGGTAATACGCCCGCCTACACCCGGGAAGGGGACCCGCTTGCTTCTTAAGCATTAGGATGGAAGAGAAGATCTCCAGGTCTAAAGGCAAGATCTGTTCACAAAATAGGGAGATTGTCCCCACCAAGTTACGAATAGAATTCGGGTGAAGCTGGCCGACAGTAACACCGAAGTGATTCATAACCTCGACATTGAGGGGTGGAAAGGCAGGCGCAACCCAGCAGCGAGCTGCTCCCGGAATATCACGATCTCATCAGGACCGTGTTTCCAAGGGAAACTGCCCGAGGTTATGAAGTAGGTGTACTCCCTAGGCAAGTTGAACTGGGTAATAAGGGAGTGAAGCCCCTTAGGCGTCATGGTCGAGGGCCCAAACTTGTCTAACATCCGACCTCGACGAGAGGAGGACGCCAAACTACCCAAGGCGACTCGGCCTATGGGTTCGAACTCTTCCTCGAGCTCTACCTCAGGTTCGCTAGGACTGTTGGGGGATGCAACTTGGTTCGTAGAACCTACATCTGACCCCCTTGAAGAACTGTTTGAGCTATCCGAGCTAGACATCGGGAGGAGAAGGATTCCAGGAAAGTACTCACCCGGAAAACGCAAACGGACTATGGGAACTTGAACGCGAGCTAAAGGCTTGAACGCGAGTTAAAGGCTTGGACGCGAGCTGAAACTTGGACACGAGCTCAAGAAGCAAAACGCAGGAGAATGACCAAGCGACTGGGGTCCCCCACTATTTATACCCACAGTAACCAAAAATCAACGGTTCCAATCAAAGCAAATCCAACGGCCCACAGTCACGCTGACCGCACGTCTCCTGAGACCGAGACGTCACTGGCCGCACGTCTTTTCAAACTGAAAGAGCGCCAGCACATGTTGCCTCGCATATTATATATTTATTATATATAACATAAATGGTTTTTATTATATATAATAATATTGGGCCAAATTTGAACCAGGGCCAAACTTATTTAGGCCGAGCCCAACCCTAAAAATGACTGGGGCTGATATTTAAAGCCCAAGCCCAAACCTGTGGGCCTGAAGTTTTATTCAAGTCCGAAAAATAACAGGCCGGGCCTTCGGGCTATCCGGTCCATTTAACAGGTCGATCTATGCATGGTGAAAGAGTGGATACTGGATAGGGACTACTTTTCCACAAGCTTCGAGGGCTCAGCTAACGTAAATGATAAATTAGAAAAGCTCGCCTAATTCACCTTTTTTACGAAGAAAGTAAAACGAAAGGAAGAGTCTCTTTCGTCGGTCGTCTCAATGTACTGTGTACGTCTACTGCGTCGAGACGTCGAGTTGGGAACTTGGAATTTCCTGAATTTTTTCTCTCCACTTCTTTTTTACTGCATTTCGGTCTGTCTCATAGCAGACAAGTGAGACCTGTCACAGACGGAATGGAAGTGCAGAATATCTGAACGGAAAACGAAAACTCGAATTCTAAAACAATAGAGCAGAAGGCCAAAATAATACCATTCACCCTTTTGGTTGATTCCTGAGAAGTTTCAGATACATTGTCAAGAATTATAACACTGTAAAAAAGATAAATCCTACTAATTTATTTTTTGAGGTCACAGACTCTCAGAGGAGGCGGCCCGGTGACTCGTCGAACCTCCGTTTTGAACAGAAGAAAACAGAACTTGTCGATCGAAAAGTATAGGAACCCTCCTCGCGAGTGAGTCACAAACGATCCAAAACTCTTCCCCACCGCGCAGTGCCAAGCTGGGCCGTACGACGCATCGAATTCCTGCAAAATCGATCAGTGGTACGCTAAGCTAATTAAAGGAAGGCTCCACTTGAGCTTTAAGTTCATTTATTCTCTTTCATCATCTGAGATCTTAAATCCCGGAAGTTGACATCTAAGCATGGTTCTCCGGCGATCCCGTGAAACTGTATTAGTTTGATCATAACATCTCCGATGATGGTCAAACAACAAATGGAATTGTACAGTCAACTAAAGAGGAATAAAGACATAATTTTCTTGTCCTAGAATTTAAAATCCTAAATTGGACCACCAGATTGGTTGTTGATCTTTCTTCCTTATTTTTTATAGTTTTAAGGCGTACCTTCTTCAGAGCGAGAGCCATGGGAGTAGGGTTGGGTCGTGGGCTGTTTGAGGCGGCATCCATAAGAGCCCTGGCCAGTCGGAACGCTCGCTCTTGCATGGCCGCCGGCATATCGGCCGATCTCAACCTTACATTCAGCTCCATAGCAATTGCTGCCATCTTCGCCCCCATATCCACAGGCGGCAGTCTCTCTACAGCAGGTACTATCTTACGCCGTGATGGATGGACCACACCCTCCTTATTCCTCTGTTTCGCAGTTCCAATTCCATTCCTCGCTGCTACGTCCTCCATGAACGAGAGAGAAAGTTGGTAGCAGAAATATTTGAAGTTTATTTGACTGTCACGACAGAGTCGGCTCTTTGCATATAAAGTTATAAACCACTGATTACAAAATTATGGACCGCAAAACACGGCGATAAACATAATTAGTATATGACACCTGTATCACAATTTTGCCTTAAGCCACCGTGATGATTTGAGCATACTTATAGCACATGTGTGCTTACTGCTTACTGCTTACTGTATTCACCAAGTGAGCCAGCCTACTGGACTTTGCGTGAAGGGGAGCGGCCCGAGAGGATTTTTTGCCACCTGTCGCCCTCTACACTAGAGAGTCTTCTAAAATCAATACGCACAGATACATCTTGCTTAGATGTTGTAGACAGGTGGAAACTTGAGAGAATTAGACAAATAGTCAAAGGGTCAAAGGGGGAGGGAGTAGAGAGAAGTCGACACACGGAGTTTTATGGTCCCCGTTATAGCTACTTGAATCTTTTCCTCTCCGTCCGGTAGTCCCTACTCCCTAGTCCGATATCCTAGTCCTAAATCCTAATACGCCAATATTAACCTTATCAGTTTATTGCGGTTTTTCCACACTACGTTTACGGAAGTCGGGACGATCAATTTTTGGCCGGTTTCCGGGAACATCAGAACAATTCTCGGATGATAACAGAAGGGAATTCGCATTGACTCACCACGGGACGCGTCGCACACACCCCACAGTGCTTCCCAACGCTGCATTATGAACATCTTGTAACATCTTCTCATCACAAATACAGATGATGTTCCCAATCTACATTGCAATCTGCTGTGAGATGCGTGTTGGGTGCGCTCAGTGGGGAGACAATCGAAACTCACAATGATGGACCACATAACTCTGTGTCGAGTACGGGGTGGCACTGCTTTTCTGTTGGAATACCATGTCTTTACCAAAATACTAAATAGTCTCCATCCAGATCCAGGGATGGATTTCACGTTAGACCATCCATACGGGTAGGTCCCACGACGCTGAGGGCTCACATTCTGATACTGCTCAGTCACAAAGCGCACCTCACGCCGATCTCACAGTGACATCTCCCTCTATATTAGGAACAGTGTTTTTGAATTGTCATTGACGCAAACGGTTAGAGCGTTCAGCCCAAGAATCGTCCAAACAGCCAGTTCTGGCCAAAAATCATTGATTTGGTCAGCGATTCGTTGATCTGGATAGTCAAACTGTTGACCATGGTTTTTAAAAATCGGACCAGACCAGGCGGTTGGACTAGAAAAATTGGGAACCAATCAAGTGACCGATTTTGGTTTTTCCCAAAATCAGATTTTCTTCAAAAACCGTTGATTTTGGTCAGCAATCCGCTGACCCAGGCGGTTAACCGTTCGAACGGTTTTGATCATTTTTTTTTGTTAGAACGGGCTGACTATTCGGTTCGAACGGTCGGACTGTTTAACCCGATAACTGGACCCCTGACTGGTTCGGTCTCTAGGTCGGTTTTAAAAACCATGTTGTTGACCCAATCAACAATTTGGCTGTTTTTTTTTTTTAATTTTTTCAGTTAGAATGGACCATTTATTCAAACCAGATGGTCAAATCATCAACCTAAAAACCGGTGGTCAAAACAATTCCAATTTCAAGTAGGTTTTTAAAACTTGATTAGGAACATCTCCCGTTAATAATTACATATAAATATGAAAGATATTCCCAATGAATAATTGGAACATATTGTGAGGAGCAGATTTGAACATATCATCCAACCAATTGGAATCTTCTCATAACAGAACATTCCTCACATCGACCTTACAACCACACCCCATTGTGGCACTATGTATTGAGAATATCTCCCATAAATAATAGGGGTAATTCTTGATCAGTACCCTGTACTTCGGCTCAAGTGACAATTTGGTTCCCAAACTTTAAAATGCGATAATTCAGTACCCGAACTTTCAAAATGTGACAATCCAGTATCCGAACTTTCAAAATGTGACAATCTAGTACCTACCATTAACCATTCCACTAATCAGCCATTTAGTGAAAGTTGAAAAGTAAAAAATGCCCTAAGAATGCTATCTAATTCTCTTTATTAATCATCCAAATATTAACAATAAAATGAACAGTCCCAAATTCTAGATTCTTCTAAAGAGTCATAAACTTTTTTGAATAGAAGAGTCTAAGATTTGAGACTGTTCAGTTTTTTATCAACGTTTGAATAGTTAATAAAAAGAATTAAAGTTTGAAGACCAAATTACTGTTTGAGTCAACGTGCATGGTACTGATTGGAAAATTTCCCTAAATAATAATATATAAATAAAAAAAATGTTTCCGATGTGCCACAAAATATAGGTTCGCAACGCCTTCAATATCGACAATCAATGTGACTTGATTGAACTCTCATAAATCTTAATAATCTGAATCGGTAATCTTTTTCCGACTATCAAGCGCGGCCTTCACGGCTTTAATTAGCGAGAAATGTTGATGGAACATGGAAGAGATTCTTTTTCCGATTATCAAGCGCGGCCTTCACGGGTTTAATTAGCGAGAAATGTTGATGGAACATGGAAGAGCTTAATAGGAAAATCACTGGATTTGAGGTGACAATCTGATGTGCCCACTGTGTCATCGACTCCACGCCCACTAGATTCTGCAAGTCTTGGGCCGTGCCACCTGCGGCCCGGCATGGCATGGTCCAGCAAGACGGTTCACGGGCTGTGCCAGGCCTGGCACGACCATGTGGACGGTGCTGGGCCTGGAGTTTTAGGTCACAGGCTGGCATGATATGGCAAGATCGAGCGGGCCGTGCCGCCCGTAGTCCAATCCAATACGGCCCGTGACACTGTCCATATATATTTATGTATATTACATATATTTATATAATATTATATAAATTATAATTATATAATAATATAATATATTAATAAAATAAATATTTTTTAATTTTATTATACTAATTTATTTAATTATTGTATATATAAGCAATTGTATACAAAAAATTCATATAAAATTAAAATTTTAAGTTTTTTATCAATTTTTTTAAATAAATAGCTTTGGCCCGATGCACGGCCCGACCTGAACCAAGGCTTGGCCCACGGGCCAGCCCAGCCCATAGCACAGCATGGCACGGATCAGATTCACCTACTTCCGCATCCATCTGCGTCCATCTGATTGTGTTTAAAATAACTAAAATAATTAATTATTTTAACTTAAACATGTACGATAATGCATATAAACATAAATGCTAAAAATTATAAATTATAAACTTCAAATATTTATATATAATACCTATCTATCTATATATGAACTTTTTATCAGATTCGGATTTTAATTGTATTAAATATGTTAAATATACTCCAGTCCGATTATTAATCAGATGTAAATTCTAACATTCAAATCCGGATAATTGAATTCAAAATTGAATCAGGTATGACTTTTAGAGTCCATTGACAGCCTTAATGGGTCGGGTCAAGACACCTTTGACAAGGGCTATAGCCAGGCGTAGCTTGGGTTTTGGGCTTAAAACAGAACCCCAAAATGGACCTTATTTTTTATTCTGCAAAATTGACTAGCTGTACCCCTATTGTTTGCAAAATGATTTAGTACTTTCATGTCTTCTAACAATAGAACATTGCTGTAAAGTGGATAGAAAGATTGAAATGTCTATTTTACCCCTTATTATTCTTCACATTTTCAAAATATGCCTCTATTAAACAAAACAAAGTAATTCTAAAAATAGAAAGATATATATTATCCAAGATATAACAAGGGACCTCCCATTCTTGACAAAACCAGTGAACTTAAGGGATTGAGGTACGCATTGATACCAAAGGCTTTTGGTACTGTTCTTCCCGTTTACCTGTTTGATTTGGACTACAATCCGCTTGTGACTCCAAATAAAACCAGCTCACTGTGTATCGGTAGACCATTAATTGATATGTATTAAATTCCAAATCTTATAGTAGAGATCCAAAGAGCTCCAACATCCAAGTTCAGGTGAAATAAGAGCCAATATACGGACCTATGCACATCAACCCAACAATAGTAGGCTTAACCCAGAACTCTGGATCAAGGAATTTATGTCCAGTGTTTGACTAATCCAAAATACCATTTATTATATTACGTTTTTGGAGAATAACAATCTAATTTCTCAAAAAAGCAATCACAGTAGTCAAAGCTCAAAACGTGGCAGGGAAGGTGCAAATGTGCAATACGTTTTTCTTCCTGAGTTACCGTGGTTTACAGGGGGAGATCAAACATAGTAATTCAACAATGTTGGTTTTGAACAGAACACCCGGAATGAGTTGAGAAACTTTTGGGCGATGGATACAAGGAGAAACCCCTCTCTGGAGACTGGAATTGCTCCGTTCCTCCTTCAAAGGCGATTGAGGCATCCAAAGGCTTTCTTGAGAGAATAAATCTTCTTTATTCTGAGCTTGTTGCGGCTGAGAAAGGAGATGATTGCTGCAACTTCCAGCGTCATAATTGAGGTTAATCCCATACAACTTTTCATCCTTCTTACTTTTTAAAATATTTCTGCAAAATTAAATAGAAGCTGATTTAGGGTGCCGTTCCTTCCGATCAAGGAACATATGGTGGAGACATAAAAATGATTTTATAAAAACAGGGTAGGATGATTGAGGTGTCAATGCTGAGAGGGAACTTGGTCCAAGTGACCTTATTGACACATAAAAGAAATTTTGAAATGAAACTTTAATGAGCAAGTAAAAATGAAATTTTGATGCACATATTACAAAAAAGCCAAGTTTGGTGAAGCCTTTGTTATTCTGATGCATACTATTGCAGAAAAAGCCAAGTTTAATGAAGCGTTTCTTATATCTCTTAGTACTCCCCTGGGTCGATCTAGAGAAACTCACAAACATGAAACCATTTACAAAAACCGATTTGAGCTTGAACCCAAATTATCCACTTGAAAACAAGATGTTTAAATCCACACCAACATGGTTCCCATGACATTTACTTCATGTCCAGCGACATGATACATTAGGAATCGAAACCCTCACCAATACCACCATGGCTATTGGGTCATTGTTGAGGCAAACAGTTGTAATCGTTTACTCATTGATGGCTTGGTTTTCAGGATTATTATCTTCAGTGAGTTGATGAAGTTAAGAGAGCTTTTTTTTTTTTATAATTGAATAATAAATTCATTAATCAAAAGATAGATCTATTGCAAGTATCCCAGAGAGAGGCAGATGCAGCATCACTCTTAATACAAAAATAATAGAAAATACATGTAAACTACATGTAACCAACTAGAAATGAGATTATACCCAATTACAAAATTACAAAGCTGCCCAAAACAAAGAATCCCAATTAAACCCTTGTTTTGCAAGAGAATCGGCCATCTCATTTGCTGATCTTCTTACCCATTGGACTTTCACTGTCATATTCCTTGTTAACCAAACCACTTTCTTAAGAAGATCTCTTAAACCCCAAAACAGTCAAATCTGGATCCAGAAACCATCCCAATAGCAGCTAGTAGCTCTGCTTTGGTAGAGTCTCCAAAACCCACTGGGCCTGAGGACAAAGCTAAAACAGTGCTGTCCTTATCTCTCAAAACCCCTCCTATGCCAGAGGGGCCAGGGTTGCCTTGGCTGCTCCCATCAAAGTTCAGCTTAACAAAACTCTCATGAGGGACCCAAACTGCACCATAACTCGAGGATGAACTACTAGCCACTGTTAACCAGTTTCTCCAGAAATCATAAAAAAAAAAAGATTGGGACAGGTTTGTTGTTCTCAGTTAGTGTACTGCCTAGTGTTTTAAAAGCGCAAGGTGAGGCGCTCTGCGCAGGCCATTTTGAAGCAAAGCGCAAAAATACAAAAAAAAAGGATAAAAAATAAAAAGTCAGAAAATAAAAAAAAAGCCAAAAATTCAAAAATATTAAACATAATATTATATATAAACTTACATTTTAAAATTAATGTTTTAAAGAACCTATTATCTAAAATTAAGATACATAAACATAACATGTAAAATCCACAATCTCTTTTTTTTCCTCAATTGCATTACTTCATGTAGCCAATGTGATGTAAAACATATTACATTCTTGGTTCTACGAGCCGCCTTTGTGCCACGCCCCTCGAGAACCCTTGATCTAGGACCAGCTCAGTTCTAGTCCTTAGAGAATGTTGAATGGTCTTCTTGATCAGAGTTTTATGGCTGTCAATGGCTGTAATGGCTTCTTGAAGGAATAAGAGAGAAAATAGGGAAAGAAAGAAGAGAGAAAATACCTGGAATCACTCATAGGGTGCCTAGAATCACTTTAGGGCATGGGAATCACTCACCATAGCTAGCATAAGCTGAAGAAAACTCAATATATTTCATTGCCTTTGTATAAAACGTCCATAAATATTTATAGACTCTAAACTCATAATAATCCTAGGAGTCAAACTGTTAGACTCATAATAGTCTTAGGAATCAAACTGTTAGACTTGATAATCCTAGTAGGACTCAAACTAATCTGTCATATCCTATTTCAATTCAAAGAAGACTCAATAACTCTAAGACTACTTATGTGTTGAAGATTAATTAGTTTTATGATGTTTTTCTGAGTAGATGTTTTAGGTTAGTTGTTAGATAGGAGGTGGGGACCACAGTAGTTATGTGAGTCCAAATTTTATTATGTTTTTTGAGTGTTATATATGCTGTTTTATGTTTTGCCGCCCTATAAGGGCATAGTTGTCTTTGTACTGTTCTATTATTTTAGTATAAATAATAAGTGAAGGGGGCGGCCAGATTATTGCTCTCTTTTCTTTCAACTTCTCTTCTTCTCCTTCTCTCTTCCTTCTCTCTTCAAGAAACTACTTTCTTTCATATATATATATTTTTTAATTCAGCAGATTTCTACTTGGTACCAGAGCATCGGCTAGGGTTTCTTGAAGCATTCTCATGTAGCCCTAGATCAGCCGACTGCATGAAGAAGTAAAGGGCTGATCGATCTACTATAGATTGCCCAGTTCTTGGAGTTTTTGGTGGGATCTAGACATCAGGAATGTGATCTACTGTTTGACATCAAAATCAGGAAGAACTGGAGTACGGGGAAGAGTCCAAGAAAAGTTGGACTCTTTGTTTTTCATCTGATCCTGGGCGCCCAGGTATTGTTAGTTTTCTTTCGATTTTTTGAAAAGGGCAGTTTGGTTTCTGAAATTTTCTAGGCCTCCCTGAGTGATCGATTCACTTTTCTCTCTATTGGGAGGCGTGGGGAGGAGAGAGATTTCCCTCCAACTAGGGTTTTCTTCTTCCGGAAGGGTTGGTTTCTATGTGTGTGGTATTAAATTATTTTTTGAAGGTCTCCAATCTATTTTTTTCTTACTGTTGAACTGTTTGAAATAAATGGGGAGTTGAAATACCGAGATGAAATCTACCGGTACTGTGGGATTGGGTGTTGGAGGTAGTAGTGATATTTTTGGGTTTGGGATCATTACTACAGTAAAACTTGATGGTACAAATTATTTGGAGTGGGCACAATCAACTAAGATGGCTATTGGTGCCCGTGGAAAATTAGGGTATCTCATTGGGGAGGAGAAGAAACCTGATACAGACTCTTCCCGATGGGTGCAAGAGAATTACATGGTAATGTCTTGGCTATGTAATTCTATGTTACCTCATATTGCAAAAAAATCCCTATGGGCTAATACTGCCAAGGAGATTTGGGATGGAGTGACTAAAACTTACTCTCAGAAGCAAAAATGAAGCCAGAGCCTATCAATTAAGAAATCAGGTTATAAGTATGAAACAGGGAGAAAAAACTCTTGTTGTGTATTTCTCCATGCTGAAAACCCTATGGCAGGAAATAGATCACTTAGAAACTGTGGTATGGGAAAGTGTAAATGATGCAGCAACTTATCACAAACTGGTAGAGAGGAATAGGGTTTTTGAGTTCTTGGCAGGGCTGAACCCTGAATTTGACATTGCTAGGCAGCATATTCTTTCTAGGGAGGGTGTGACACTCTCTCAGGCCTATGCTTTTGTCTCTGGAGAGGAGAGTAGGAGAAATGTAATGCTGAGACAGCCTGGGATTAACTAGTCGGCTATGGTTGGTACAATAAAACCTAATCCGAATGGAGATAGGGGGAGTAGTGAGACTAAAAGGGAAGATAAGAAGGACTTGGTGTGTGATTATTGCAAGAAGCCTAAGCATACCAGGGACACTTGTTGGAAGCGTCATCCAAATCTTATGCCTGCTCGGATAAGAAACAAGAAGGGAAATGCAAATGTAGCCACTACATGAGACTCTTCAGCCCCTCTCTCCCAAACTGATTGGGAATCCATTGCAGTAGCAGCAGTGAGAACAAAATTGGAAAGGTTTGGATAGCTTATGAGTAAGAAAGATTCACCCAGCTCTAGCCTTCTAGATGGACAGCAGAATGCAGGAACCAACTACACCACTTCCTTTGCACATACAGGTAGTTCATATGCAACTGTGAATCTTGCATCCACTTCAGGTAAGGAGGGACCTCCCTGGATTATAGACTCAGGAGCATCTGAGCATATGACTAATGCCCCTACCATTTTCAGTTCCTATCAATTGTGCTCTGGTAGAGACAGAGTCTCTACAGCAAATGGTTCACATATGCCCATTGCTGGGAAGGGGACAGTTAGAGTGACCAATGATATAACTCTACTATCTGTTTTACATGTCCCTAGACTTCATACCAACCTACTGTTTGTTAGTTCTTTAATAAAAAACTTGAATTGTTCAGTGACCTTTCTTCCTGGTAATTGTGTTTTGCAGGATCTGGAGTCAAAGAAGATGATTGGGAGTGGTCGTAAGGTGAATGGAGTCTACCTTTTGGATGAGATTCCGAGACATCAAGGCCATCATGTTAACAATAGCAGTAGTAGTGGGTCAGAGTCAGTAAACCAAATTATGCTTTGGCACAATCGCTTGGGACATCTTTCTTTTAATTCTTTGAAATGTCTTTTCCCAAAGTTGTTTGAGTCTATTCAATTATCTACTTTGGAGTGTGAGAGTTGTTAGTTAGGAAAGCATTGTAGATAGTCTTTTAAATCAAGTAATAAAAAAATACTTTTGCTTTTAATATTGTTTACACTGATGTATGGGGGCCATCCCTTCCATGGGAGGATTCCGTTACTTTCTCTTGTTTGTGGATGATTATACACGATATTCTTGGCTATATTTGATGAGATCACGTGATGAGGTTCCTAACTTAGTACGACAATTCCACTAGATGGTTCTCACACAATTTGGAGTGAGAACTAAGGTTTTTAGATCAGATAATGCCAGAGAGTACTTTGAGAAAGACCTAACCACGTATCTCTTAGAACATGGTGTAGTTCATCAGAACAGTTGTGCATATACACCGCAACAAAATGGAGTTGCTGAGAGGAAAAACAGACACATTGTGGAGGTGGCAAGGAGTATGGTGTGTGTTTCAGTCCCCGTGTAGTCTTGGGGAGATGCAGTTCTTACAACCGTACATGTGATTAATCGTGTTCCTTCACGGACTTTGGGGTTTAAGGTGCCATTTAGCCTCCTTTTTCCAGATGGAGAGATATTTCATATACCTCTGAGGGTTTTTGGCTGTGTTTCTTTTGTTCACATTCTTGGCCCTCATCACAAGAAATTTGATCCTAAGGCCAAGAAATGTGTTTTTCTTGGGTATGCTCAGAACCAAAAGGGGTATTGCTGTTATGACCCAGTGTCGAGGAGCAGATTTGTCACTATGGCTGTTACCTTTTTTGAATCCACATTCTTCTTCTCGAGTGGTTCTCCTCAAGGGGGGAGTTTTGGGGAGAACTCACAATCTGTTCCTCTTCCTGTTTCTGTGGTGCCTCCATCAGTTCAGCCACCACCTGCACCATCAGTTCAGCCAGCATCAATTCAGCCAGCACCTGCACCTCTAGTTTCATTACCTGAGCCACTACGGGCAGCCTCACAACAATACCAGTGCCGGCAAATGATGGTTGACTCCACACATCCTTGACCCACACCACTCTCTGTTAGTCCTTCTGAAACTCCAGATTCGACAGATACAATTCCATTTGTTCCTCTTGAGCCTGTTATGTTTTCTGATGATAATGTTCCTGTCCCTAACACCATTGTTGCAGCTGATCCCATTGACCTTGATCTTCCCATTGCACTTCGTAAGGGGAAGAGAAAGTGTACATCCCACTGCATTTCACACCATCTTTCCTACAGTGCCTTATCACCGTCCTACTGTGCTTTTCTTTCTTCCCTGGATTCTGTGGCTATACCCAGGAATGTTACTGAGGCTCTCTCCAAACCTGAGTGGAAAACAACCATGCAAGATGAGCTGGATGCTTTGGTCAAAAACCAAACTTGGGAAATAGTTGATCTTCCCCCAAACAAGGAGATAGTTGGATGTCAATAGGTATTCACAGTGAAGTATAAGGCCGATGGCAAGATAGAGAGGTACAAGGCAAGGTTGGTAGCAAAAGGGTATACTCAAACCTATGGTGTTGATTATCTGGAAACCTTTGCACCAGTAGCTAAGATGAGTTCAGTTCGTATTCTTTTATCTCTAGCAGCCACCTATTCATGGCCTTTCTTCCAGCTTGATGTAAAAAATGCTTTCCTCAGTGGTGACTTACAAGAGGAGGTATATATGGACATTCCAGCAGGCTTTTATGAAAATGTTGGTAAAGGAAAGGTGTGCAGACTCAGAAAATCTCTGTATGGACTAAAACAGTCACCTAGGGCTTGGTTTGACAGGTTCAAAGGGACACTCATCCGTTTTGGATACACACAGACACTGTCTGATCACACCCTCTTTGTGAAGAGGAGAGATGCTTTGGTGTCAATTCTGATTGTGTATGTGGTGACAAGAAATGATCTGGAGGAGATTGATGATCTCAAAAAATCATTGCAGCAAGAATTTGAGATCAAAGATCTTGGTGAGATCAAATACTTCTTAGGGATTGAAGTTGCAAGATCCAAGCATGGGATCTTCATTTCACAGAGAAAGTATGTACTTGACCTAATGCGAGAGACTGGGAAGCTGGGGACCAGACCATCAGACACTCCTATTGATCCAAATCACAGAATTAATGGTGTGGATGGTGAATTGGTAAAGGATGTGGGGAGATATCAAAGAATGGTGGGCCGATTGTTGTATCTGTGTATGACACGACCAGATATTTCTTATGCTGTCAGTATTGTGAGTCAGTACATGCATGCACCTCGGGTTCAGCACTGGGAAGCTATTGAGAGAATACTTGCATATAAAACACCCTGACAGAGGCATTCTTTTCTCGAATCATGAGAATCTGAAGCTAGAATCCTATACAGATGCAGACTGGGCAGGATGCTTAGATGACAGGAGGTCTACATCAGGAGTGTGTACCTTTGTAGGTGGAAACTTGATCTCCTGGAAGAGTAAGAAGCAAGCGATTGTGGCAAGGTCAAGTGCAGAGGCTAAGTATAGATCCATGGCTCATGGTGTCTTAGAACTTCTTTGGGTTAGATCTCTTTTGAGTGAGATTGGGGTGAAAGCAGAAGAACCTATGATGTTATACTGTGACAATCAGGCTGCAATCAATATTGCCCACAATCCAATTCAGCATGATAAGACAAAACAATTGAAGTTGATAGACACTTTATAAGAGAAAGGGTAACAACCAGAGAAGTTTGTTTACCTTATGTCTCTTCAGAGTTGCAGCTGACTGATGTTCTCACTAAAGGGGTGGCAAGGAACAAGCTTGAACATGATCTACGCGAGTTGGGAATGTGTGACATTTACTCCCAACTTAAGGGGGAGTGTTGAAGATTAATTAGTTTTATGATGTTTTTTTGAGTAGATGTTTTATGTTAGTTGTTAGATAGGAGGTGGGGACCACAGTAGTTATGTGAGTCCAAATTTTATTATGTTTTTTGAGTGTTTTATATGCTGTTTTATGTTTTGCCACCCTATAAGGGCATAGTTGTCTTTGTATTGTTCTATTATTTTTGTATAAATAATAAGTGAAGGGGGCGGCCAGATTATTGCTCTCTTTTCTTTCAACTTCTCTTCTTCTCTTCTTCTCCTTCTCTCTTCAAGAAACTACTTTCTTTCATTTTTTTTTTTAATTCAGCAGATTTCTACTTTATGCAATGACTTAGAAATTTTAAACATAAACAAACTATAACTAGACAATCAAGCCCTATTATTGGACCCTACAGAAAAATTATAAAATGGCAAAAATACCCTCGGTGTTCAATTCAGTCCAAATCCCAAGTACCATCACTATGCCATATCAAGACCTGTTGTAAGGATTTCTTCTTTCTAGAATAAGTCTTCAAGGGTGCTGATCGATTCCTATCATCTCTCCTTGGCTTGAAAGAACTCGACCCCGGCGAGTTAAAAGCATGGTACCTTTCATATAGTACGTGTATCTGGTGGTAAGGTAACTAAGTCAATTGGCCTCTTAGGCTGAATACCAGTCACCACTTCAAATGGACTTCTTCCTGTGGATCTATTTACTGAGTTGTTATAAGCAAACTCAGCTATTGGAACTTGAAAGCACTAGATCCCATCTAGAAGTATTATCACCAACTAGACACCGTAAAAGATCTCCCAAGCTTCTATTTACTACCTCAGTCTGATCATCTGTTTGGGGTGAAATGATCCAGAGAATTTCAGCTGAGTATTATGTAATTTCCAAAGCGTCTTCCAAAAATAACTCATAAACTTAGTGTTCCAATCTGATACAATAGTAGAAGGTACTCCATGAAGTCGAACCGCTTCTTTGAAAAAATAGTAGCAATATGTGAAGCATCATGTGTTTTGTTGCAAGGTAAGAAATGAGCCATCTTGGAGAAACGACCCACCACAACATAGATTGTATTGTGACCCCTAGCAGTCTTGGGCAATCCAAGGACAAAATCCATGGATAGATCTTGCCATGGTTCATGAGGAATAGATAGGGGTGTATATAGCCCAGGGTTCTGCTTTAGTCCTTTGGCAAGTTGGCATGTCCTACATTGCTTTATTAAAGCAAGACTATACTAGTTGTAAGGATTTCAGCATCATCTATACTGACTTACAAGCTGTGAAGCAAGATGAGTATCCTTTGTTTTCACTGCATAATGGTTATCTGTTTTATGATACCCGCCTATGTCTACCAAATACCTCTTTACGGGACTTTGTTATTTGGGAGTGAGAAGAGTTGGAACAGCACATGGACTAAAGCTTTGTCTAATAAAATCATTCTTTAGGAGGTCATCAACTCATTGTTTAAGTTCTTGCTCTATAGGATTTATAAGATAAGCCGGTAAGTTGGGCAATTGTGACCTTGGCTGCAAGTCAATAGCATGTTGAATGTCTCTCTTGGGTGGTAACTCATTAGGTAGCTCTTCTGGTGCCAAATCTGAAAACTCATCTAACGCACTTCTTTAGGCATTTCAGTAGGTGGAACAACATTTGGTTGCTTTACCTCCTTGGATATTACAACATACACAACTCCTGTCTCCTTGCTTTCTACTTCAAACTCTTTTTTGGAGAGAAAAATGTAATGGTTTTTTCTTAGATTCAGCAACGGGCCCTTGGGCTATAGTCTCCTTTTGAGGTGGTCTGGCATGCCTTTTAATAACTTCTGGTGACATTGGCTTCATGATAACTCGCTTCTCATTAAATAGGAAGTGATAGGTGTTCTCCCTTCCACAATGGTAGATATCCCTATTATACAACCAACACCACATAGAATTAGAATAACTACCATAAGAAATAGTCACAAGGGCTCGTTTAGTTACCGGATTTGTTGTCTTATCAACCCAAGCAATCTTGTATGGTTGTGGTGTCAACTTTAGCCGATCCACAGTGACTTCAGAAATCACATTCATACTACTGCCACCATCTATGATGAGCTTACAATACTTGTCTCCACTCTTTACTATAGTTTGAAATATTGTTGTACAAAGCCAATCTTCCTTGATTCTTCCTTTGGGATGTAAGAATACGCCAAACTATACCAACATAGTTGCTGTCTTCATCGAAAGCATCATCATCAGTGATGGAATAATCCTCTTCTTCAGCCAAGTCATCACTTGGGTCACCTACCGCTTCAATGCCATCTTCATAAATGATATTAAGGCTTTTGGTAGGACATTGGTAAGACATATGGCCCTTTCCTCCACATCTAAAACAACTAGTATCAGGCTGTTTTTTTTTTTTTTTTTTTTTTTGAGTAACACCACTAGCAACTGATTTACTCTTATAGCCAGCCCTTTGATAAGGTCTGGACCCACTAGCCTTATTAGAGCTGGCATTAGAATATGCTGGCCTAGAAGTCTTTCCCCCATCAGCTTGCTTACGAGCTGCATACTCCCCGGCTTGTGATACAAATTGCCTTGTATTTGTTTGCTTTAAACTCTTCTCAATTTTGATAGCAACTTGGTAGGCATCCTCTAAGTCAAAGACTCGAGCAGTTACCATCTCTTTCTTGATTTCAGCCCGTAGTACATTCTTGAATCGAGCCAACTTTTGTCTCTCACCTTCAGTAGTATCACATCTAATAGATATTTCATCAAATTTATGCATGTATTCAACTACAGATAGTGTACTTTGCTTGAGGTTAGTCAATTCCTCATATAACTCATCTTGGAAGTCCGTTGGGAGGTACTTGTCTCTCAAATGTTTCTTCATTTCTGGCCATGTAGAAATAGGACCATCACCTCTATTCTCCAATCACCGCTCCATGCTTCTCCACCATACTTTAGCATGACCACCAAGCTTCATACATGCAAATTTGATCCTCCGATCATTAGTCATCAGTTAAAATATTCCTCTAGTGCAGCCAGCCAATCTGAAAAAGATTGAGGGACTAAATCTCCATTGAAATCAGAAACATCCACCTTTACCTTCTTGGTTATATCATCTGGCATAACCACCATGTTCAGCTTGTTCCATCATCTCATCAAATAGATTTGTGAGTGATGCTTCTTAATCAATCCCTTGATGGGTATTTTGGGTTCGATTAACTTGTGCAGGTGGTACCCTTGTGCAGTTTGCAGCTCTTTGTCGTCCTCTAAGATTAATAGATCATTCATCTTCACCATTATTATCTTCATGGACAGCTCCGTTGTTTCATCCTCCATCCCTTTCAATGATTAGAGGTGCTTCTTGTTGGATTTCTTCTTCTTTATCTTCTTGAAGTTCTTTTACTTGTGCTTCAAGGGTTTCAATTCTCTTGCAAAGGGTAGAAATCAATGAATCTCTTTGCATATTAGTCAGCCGACCCCTGTACTGCTTGCCACTACAAGTAGCCATGATGATAACAGCCTATAACCTTGGCTCTGATACCAACTAATGTAGGACCAGCTCAGTTCTAGTCCTTAGAGAATGTTGAATGGTCTTCTTGATCAGAGTTTTATGGCTGTCAATGGTTGTAATGGCTTCTTGAAGGAATAAGAGAGAAAATAGGGAGAGAAAGAAGTGAAAAAATACCTGGAGTCACTCATAGGGTGCCTAGAATCACTCTAGGGCATGAGAATCACTCACCATAGCTAGCATAAGCTGAAGAAAACTCAATATATTTCATTGCCTTTGTGTAAAACATCCATACATATTTATAGCTAAACTCATAATAACCCTAGGAGTCAAACTGTTAGACTCATAATAGTCTTAGGAGTCAAACTGTTAGACTTGATAATCCTAGTAGGACTCAAACTAAGCTGTCATATCCTATTTCAATTCAAAGAAGACTTGGTAACTCTGAAATTTTAAACATAAACAAACTATAACTAGATAATCAAACCCTATTATTGGACCTTACAGAAAATTATAAAATGACAAAAATACCCTTGGTGTTCAATTCAGTCCAAATCCCAATTACCATCACTATGCCATATGAAGACCTGTTATAAGGCCTTCTTCTTTCTAGAATAAGTCTTTAAGGCAATTAACCCTCTATTTGCTAATGTTGTTCTTCCTATCAACCCTCTATTTGCTAATGTTGTTCATTCATTCATCTTAATAAAATATCTTCTTAAAAGGCAATTAAAATTATAAAATCATTATTTTTTGTGTGAAAATTAAGAATTTAGGACCCTAACATGGACTTGGTAAAGCCCCGACCTAGTAGCTAGGTTCAAAAAAAGCAAAAAAGCGTAAATTTTTCAAAAGGCACACACCTAGGCTAAGGTACAAGGCGCATCGGGCGTGTGCCTTTTGAAAGTGCTGCACCTAGGACCTAGACGAGGCGCCTACCCTAAAATATGCCTTGCCTGTGTGCCTAGGTGTGCCTTTCAAATCACTGGTATTTTGCCCTTATCAAAATGCAGTCCTTGATCTTTGAAAGGCTTATCTCCTTATTGTGGAAAATTCTAGTGTTCCTTTCCTCCCAAATAGTCCATAAGGAAGCTGCCTTAATACACCTCCACATCAACGTTCCTCTTTTTGATTGCCAACCAAGGCCTAAGGCTTCAAACAACTGAGAAACTTTTGTCGGCATCAACCACCTGCAACCAAAGAGGGCAAAAATCCAAAACCAGAGAGCTGTAGCAATGGAGCAAGATAAAGGCAAGCGGTAACAATCCTCACCATTAGATCTGTAGAGAGAACACCAGTTTGGGGATAAGCGTAAGTAAGGCATACTCTTCTGCACTTTGTCCAAAGTATTTATCTTCCAATGAAATGATTCCCAACAAAACACAAAGACCTTTAGGGGAATGGACTTAGTTCAAACTTCTTTACAAGGAAGGGTAATGTAATCATTCATGGAGAGAGAGAGGCGAGAGAGAGAAAGAGAAGAAGAGGAAGATATGATTGAGAGAAAAAGAAAACTACTTCTGGTTGCCGCCAGTTCATTTTTTATATTAACTTAATATAAAAAGAATAGAGATTACAAGTATGCCCCTGGCGGCACTCCCTAGAAACAAACTAATAAGAAAGAAAGAAAATAACTAACTGACAACATCTTAAGCTGACAACCCACTAACAACAACTATAAACTAACAATTAAATAATCCTCACAACACTCCCCCTCAAGTTGGGCTGAATATATCTATCATGCCCAGCTTGTCACATAACTCATTGTGCCGCGAGTATGGAAGCCCTTTTGTGAGGACATCAGCGAGTTGTTCCTTGGAGTTGACATAAGGGATGCAAATTTCCCTTTTTTCCAATTTTTCCCTTATGAAGTGTTTGTCCACCTCAATGTGCTTGGTCCTCTCATGTAGGACAAGGTTGCTGGCGATGTTTATGGCTGCCTTGTGTTTAACTGTAAACACCCACTTACACCCCACGGGGTCTTTCCCCTTTGGAAGATCCACCAATTCCCAAGTTTGATTTTTATGAAGAGCATTAATCTCCTCCTTCATGGCATCTGTCCATTCGGGGCATTTTAAGGCTTCTGAAACATTTCTGGGAACAGAGATGCAATCAACTACGGATAGAAAGGCTCGGTATGAGGGGGAAATGTGATCATAGGAGACAAACTGGGTAATGGGGTGTTTGGTAGTGCATGACCTGACTCCCTTTCTTTGAGCAATAGGAATGTCAAGGTCATCCATAGTAGGAGTAGGGGTATCAGTAGATGCAACAGGGATTGGACTTACCTCCTGAGAGTCTAACGGTGTCAGTTGCTCAATATTTCGCTGCTCCACATCTCTATCACATTGCTGATCTCTACGACGTGTACGTTGGAAGACACGAAAGGGAGCAAGGTCCGGTATAGAAGGAAGAGTGACTTGGTGGACCTAAACCTGCTTCTCCTCTTCCACACTACTACTCTCCCCCTGAGGAGAAGCAGGGAAGAATGACTCAGACTCAAAGAAGGACACATCCATAGACACAAAAAACTTATGACTAACGGGATCAAAGCACCAATACCCTTTTTGAGAGGAGGGATACCCCAGAAAGATACAAGGAATGGACCGGGGGTCTAAATTACCTCAAGACGGAGACAAAACATGGACAAAGGCACGACAACCAAAAACTCTCATGGGAATGGAAAATAAAAGGGGACTGAGGGAACAACAACTGATGAGGGGTCATGTAGTTCAGAACTTTGGAGGGCATGCGACTGATGACATAGGTAGCTACAAGTATAGCATCCATCCAAAACCTTTTTGGAACATTCATGTGTAACATCATCCCGCAAGGTACCTCAAGGCGGTGTCTGTTTTTTCTTTCTGCAACACCATTTTGTTGTGGTGTTCTGGCGCATGAGCTCCTATGAATAGATCCGTGGGAGGCAAAGAACTCATTGAGCTCACCATGGAAGTATTCTTTTGCATTGTCGGATTGGAAGATCTGTATTTCAACATGGAACTGCGTAAATACCATCCTCTGGAAGTCTTTCACAATCTTTGGAACTTCGTCTCTACTACGCATAGGGAATACCCATGTATAGCGAGAGTAGTCATCGATCAATGTGAAAGTACTTATATCCGCCCTCAGAGATTACAGTAGTAGGCCCCCATACATCAAAATACACAACATGAAAAGGAACACTTGATCTTTTATTATTTGAGTGAAAAGTTGTTCTACATTGTTTGCTCAACTGACATGTTTGACACTGGAACTCTGATACTGAACATGACTTAAATAAAACCGGAAACAAAAACTTTACTATTTCATAAGAAACATGACCTAATCGACTATGCCACAAAAAAAATTGACTCTTATTTGAGTGACTATGTGACTCTGAGACCATCCACTAGGCTCCCTCTACCAATCGTCCTTCTAGAAGTTAGGTCCTAAAAAACACATGAACCAGGAAAAAAGGTTACACTACAGTTTAAAGAGCTTGTGATACTACTAATTGAAAGCAAATTTATAGGAAGTTGAGGGACATGCAATACACAATTCAGGTTAAGGCCATGGGGAAGAGATATTGATCCTTGGCCTGCAATGGAGGAGAATGAGCCATCTGTAAGCCTCACTTTATCCCTTCCTGACAAAAGGCTATAAGTCTGAAACAAGTTCGGCTTATCAGTCATGTGGTTAGAGGCCCCTGAGTCAATGATCCAAGGGGAACCGGTGGGAGTGACATGGAATGCAGAAGCCGTATTACCTGATGTAGATGCAAATGAAGTAGGAGTACCAGTGATTGAGCTATCCATCTGTCGCAAAGCCCTACCATATGACTCCAAGTGGTCTCTGAAGGAATTCATTATATCTTCCTTGGGGTCAGAATTATTAAGGTGGTCTCGGGTGGTACCGGCAACCTGAGTATCTTGGGTTGCCACATGTGTTGCATTATGTGTTGTGTTCATCTTCTTCTGACCTTGCCCTTTACCCTGTTCTTGGCTCTTCATTGCCCACTTGGGTTTCCCGTGAATGTCCCAACATGTGTCACGTGTATGCCGTGAGCGCCGACAGTGGGTACAAAACAACTTGTCTTTATCATCAGCCTTCTTGGTGTCACTTTTCTTCCCCATGTTGTTATTACTCATTGCAGCCAAAGCAACTAGTTGCTCCCCCTCGGTTGTAACCATCACACTCCGTCTACTTTCTTCCGATTGAACAAGGGAGTATACCCCGTGAACCGACGACAACTCTTTGCTTCCTTAGATCTGAACTCTCAAGGGTTCATAGGCAGGGTTCAGTCCCAGCAAGAAGGCAAACACACGTTGCTGAGAAACTAGCTTCCTATAGGCCTTAGCATCGTCATCATGTTTCCACTCTATAGTTGGATAATGATCCAATTCTTTCCATATGAAAGTAAGGGCTGAATAATAGGAAGACAAACTACGATTACCCTGTTTATAGGTTGAGGATTCAGCTTGCAACTGGTAAACCTTGGCATAATGCCTTTGCTCAGAATAGGTAGTTTTGGCCTGTTCCCAGATCTCACTAGCAGTGTCTGCCCACATAAAGTTCTTCACATCAGGTTCCATGGCTGCAAGGAGCCAAGACATCACCATACTGTTTTCTTGGTCCCACCTATCATGTTCAGTTGTCTCACTCTTGGGTTCTTTCACCCTTCCATTTATGTAACCAGCTTTTCCCCTTGCCGTTACATAAAGTTTTACACTTTTAGCCCACTCCAGGTAGTTTAGACCATTTAAAGGGGTAATGGGCATGGGAAACATCATGTTTTCATCTCCCATACCAGCTGTGCTGCGGGTCGGTGTAACCCCCGATGAAGTTGAACCATAGTTTTCCATAGAGTACTACTGAACTCAAACCAAATCCCACACAACTACACAACAGCCACAAACAGAATACCAACCCTCAAGAAATTTACTTCTGAGATGTGGAAAAGAAAACAAAAAACTGCTGAAATCAACTCAGTGATGGTTCAGTCATTATAACAGCCCAGTAATCGGTCCAACACCGGCCAAGGCAGACGTTAGAAATAGTATACTATCAGTCCGACTACATCCCATACAGTCTAACAATCCAGCATCCAAACGAATGTATAGAACCAAGGAATAAGGCCTTCACACCATTGGCTAAAAACAAAAAAACAAGAACACATACCCTGTCTAGCACCTGTACGAAGGTGCCAACCAGAAACTGACTTCATAGCATCGAACAAAGAAGAAAGGGAGTCTCTTTCTGCATCGCTCTTCTTCGACTAGGGTTTCCTTGATATTACGACCAAGGAAGAACCCAAAGGAAGAGCCACAAGTAGTCTATTAGGGTTTCTCTGTCTTCCACATCCAAGAAATCAAAGAAGGAAAAGAGGATGAAGCAGGTTCAAATAGGAGAAGAGACCGAAATTCTTTTATAGCCCAGAACCTTGCTCTGATACCATGTAATCATTCATGGAGAGAGAGAGACGAGAGAAAGAGAAGAAGAGGAAGATATGATTGAGAGAAAAAGAAAACTACCTCTGGCTGCCGCCAGTTCATTATTTATATTAACTTAATATAAAAAGAATGGAGATTACAAGTATGCCCCTGGCGGCACTCCCTAGAAACAAACTAATAAGAAAGAAAGAAAATAACTAACTGACAGCATCTTAAGCTGACAACCCACTAACAGCAACTATAAACTAACAATTAAATAATCCTCACAACAGGTAAAAAGATAGAGGACAAGCGATTTTGAAAAAAGAAGCAACTAAAAAGGAAGCTTTAGGCAAAGGGAACCAAATCCTTTCATCAAACAAACATTACCCAAGAGAAGTAGAAGATCTGTAACACAAGCCAATTCTTACTCAACCCCTTCTAAACCCAAAATCCCAACACAAAATCAGGGGTGATAGGATAAGAAAGACACTTGGCAACAAGCTCATTTTTTCACAGGGAAACTGAATAGAGAGAAGAAAACAAATCCTTGGGCTGAATTACCCACCCAAATGTCTTCCCAAAACCTTACTAGATTCCTAGAGCAAACATCGTACCTGATATAACGAAGGAATTGGGGGAGGATCCTTGAAATTGCTTTGCATGGTGAAGCCAATGTAGCCCAATGAGATGAGCCAACATCCCAACTATTCTCCACTCACGTCCATGTGTACCACTGATCATCTCATGCCACAAAGAGCCACTCTCTTGGGGCCACCGCCATAACCATTTACCAAATGAAGCCACATTATTTCACACTATATTTCCCCTAGAACCAAACCACCCTACTCTTTGTTCCTACAGACCAAATCCCATCTTACTAAGTGATCCCTTTTCTCCTCCTTGGGTTCCCAAAGAAAATTCCTCATCAACCTCTCTAATCTCATAGCTTCCCCAGTAGGGATTCTAAAGACAAAGATAATAAACTGGTAAGTTGGCTAAGGCGGCCAGATCTGATTTTGTCCTTTTCCCATTCTTTTCTATTTATCTCTTCTTCTCTTCTTTGTAGAATTTTTTTTCTTATTACTTTTCTATCACAGGTTTCAGATCAGTTTGGAGTTCTGCAGTTTCTACTCTCTTATTAGAAGAAGGGCCCAAACAAACATTGTCAAGAGAAGAAAGCAACTTAGTGACACGAGGAAGTTCAGCCACCTACAAACCTCTACGAAAACTGAAGTCCCAGATTCCTAGTTCAAAGCAAGAGGGAGGACTGGAGGGGAGAGGAACGAGGAAATAGGTTCTTTTTTATAAAGGGAAAGAGAGTAAAGAGAGGGGAAAAGGTCTTTGAGAGGCAAGTTACCCACCCAAGTATCTTCCCAAAAAAGAACAAGATTGCCCGCACAAACATCATACTTTACACATTGGAGAAATTTGAGAAGAATGCCATGTATTGCCTTCCAAGGTGTTGATAGGGTAGCCCAACGAGATACTCTGGCACCTTAGCCTGAATTAGAACAGCCATGAATGCTACCCACCACACTAAGCTACAAACTCTCTCTCTCTCTCTCTCTCTCTCTCTCTTCATTGACCATCTCCAGAACCACTTTCCCAACAAGGCTTCCTTTTTAAGAACCAAATTCCCTAAACGTAGCCCCCTCACTCTTTACTATGACTAACTATCTCCCAACTATTTAAATGATCCATTTTTTCACCCATGATTCCCACAGAAAATCCCTCATCGACTTTTCAAAATTTCTAGCCTCCCTAGAGGGGATCTTGAAAATAGAAAGGAAGTACACCAGGAGATTGGTAAGTGAGACCCTGATCAAATTATCTTTCCCCCCAAGGAGATGCGATTCTTTTTCCATGTTACCAATAATCGTTTTTCAAATTTCTCCACAATTGGATTCTAGAAGCTACTTTCCTTAGGATTCTCACCCAAAGGTAAACCCAAATAAGTCAAGGGCCAGGAGGCAACAGAGCATCCCAAGTATGCAGAAATGGACTCAACCTCACTATCCTCCAAATGAATACCTACCCACACAACTCTTTTCAAAGTTGACTTTAAGGTTGGAGACACTCTCACTGGTTATTAGAACCTTAAGGTTGCTCACTAACCTCAAATCACTTCCCTCACAAAATATGATAATATTGTTTGCAAATTGAAGGTGGGTCACTGAAACACTATTTCTATCAATCTTCCAGCCACTTATTACCTCCTCCCTATCTGCTTTGGAAATCTATCTATTAAGCACATCTACCACCAAAGTAAAAAGGAAAGGAGATAGTGGATCACCTTGTCTTAAACCCCTATAGGCTAGAAAGAAGTCTCTTACTACTCCATTGACTAGCACAGAATAATGAGCCGAAGTGAGACATCTAGAGATCCCGTTACACCATCTTTCCCCAAAGCCACACAAGTGTTTCTTTTTCTATTTTAACATTGTAAAACTTTCATCCTGATAAATATACCCTTCATACTCATACTCTAATTAATAACTCTATTTGTGCTAGTTTAATTGGACTTCAAATCAAAGTTAAAAGTATTGGTATTACAAATAAAGTTGGAAAGGTAATTTTTAAGAAAGGTTGAAAGTATTGCAACATATTGACATGCATCATATGATACGTATTGGTTTGGTTTTTAGGGTAATCCATACATTAAATACTTTGAACTGGTTAAAATGCACAAGTTTAAATAAAAGCGATGGCAATAAAGTACAGGTCTGTAAGACCAAAAAAAGTACAAAAAAAGAGTATCATACATGCTCTATACTCAATTGAGCATGCTGATACTTTGAACTTTGATTTTAAGTTGTATCAGGATACATTTGGCAAATACTTGGATACAGTCGAACAATAACGATATGTGTAAATATATTAGAAAAACCCATAAATCTCACAAATGCATCAACAACACTAAATCCAAGGCCCAGATGACTTCACATAAGGTATAAATGCTTAAGAAACATATTTTAAAAATTTATGCAAATTGCAAAATATGAACCATAGGGGTACATTTGGAAAAATGTTGGAAGAATTAAGATATAATGATATATATCAATTCACTTATGAAACCAATGGAAATCTCATTAATACTTGAAAAATACTTGAGTTAGGGGGTATTGGCCAATTTGAATGGTTTTTTAGCAAAAATAAATGCTATGTCAGCAAAAAAATATACATTTTTGCTGATGTGACAGTTCTTTTTTGTTTATACATTGACGAACACTCCCTTAATGATCAATTATTTTTTAATTTTCTGGTTTGATATAGAAAGACTATAGCTCCATATTTTCCAAAAGCCCAAAACAAATTCATTAATATTATACATAGATACTCCGGTGTGTTTCACATCTACCACATGCCAGCCCCTTGAGTAGGTAATGAATTGAATCCAATCTTGGCATTTCAATAATTTACGATTGCCAAGAAACAATTTAAACAAGGTGCCCCTAGATCTTTAAGAAATCAATTGATTCCATTTCCTCTTTACAACAGGAAATATTTTCACTTATTGGACAGTTCAAGGGTCCTGCTTGCTTTCCCAGAACCAACACACTCCCTTCCAGAAAAATAGAATACTACAGTAGGAAAAAGAAGAACAATAATACTACAAAAAAAAAAATCTAGACTAGTAGGTACTAGGTAGCCCTTCTATCTAGTGTATCTTCTCAAGGGAGACCCCCCCCCACCCACCAGCACCAAAAAGAAACAAAAGGTCAAGGGAAATATCTTGGGTCTGGGTATGCAAGACCTTAGATGGATATAAGACCCTAGTAACTAACTTGCAATCTACTGATGTTTCAAGAATCACGACTTACCACTAGACTGGTCCCAGTTATAACTTTCATCATATCACAAATCAGAATAATCAAATCATTCTCAAGCTTGATACCAGTTAGGACCCAATCTACGGTGGGATACTTGGAGTTTCATTCAACCTTTTTCCATCTTTTCTTCTTCACACCATGAAGAAAAATAAAAGAAATGTTTTTAGTTGGATAAGGCACTTCACAGAACAGAATGATGAAACAAATTCATGTAACCCATTATAGTTGGGACAAGGGTTAGATGATGATGAAGAAAAAGAAATTGGCTACCTTTGCGTTATTGCATTTCTTAACTGTACAGCACCAGCACCATCTCCACCTTGAGTGGATTTAGACATCATATGTCATCCACGTCGCAGGATCTGAGTGCAACTTAAAAATTGACTGAATCCTTCATCAGGCATGAGTTAGAAGTGATGGTTCAGAACCAAACTAGAAAGATAATTAAAGAATGATTTGGAACAAAACAAAATTATACCTTCATCATATCCACCATTGGCATCAGAGTTGAATTTGGAGTGATAACATGGCCCATGGGGCAAAAACTGCAATGCATACATACCACTAAATAAACATTGTATGTGTCAAACACTTTATATTTTAGTGTAGATTCTTTTTTCATCATTGAATATTTTTAGTGTAAATTCATGTCATGGGTAAAACAGGGCATAAAGCACAATGGAATAAAGTTTAGCTAGGAGATAAATAGCAGAACCATAACAAAGATCTGACTATCAGTAAATAAAACAGAATGGGAAAAAGGATTAATTTAAAAAAAATGGTTCTCCATCCAATAAATTATTGTTCCATCTTAAGCCTTCTATTAGATATGCAAATCCTGAATCAAACATATTCTATTTTATTATTATATAGACTCAAATTACTAAATCCTGAATCAAACATATTCTATTTTATATATTGTATCTGCTTTCCTTTTATTTCCTCACATACATGGGCACTAATAAATGGCAAAAAATACAATAAAAAATCACTCCTCTACATGCACTACCATTACTGCTACTTCAGCACCATGATATGCAGCAGAGTGAAAGCCACCAATGGAAACACCTACCTGAAACAAAGTGAGAGCCATCATGGAAAGAGATATCTACTGCTAGAGTGAGAGCTGCTGGTGAGAGAGCTAGTGCTGCAAAAGTGAAAGCTACCTGATCCACTGAGATGTTGGCTGGGGAGTTGTGGAGTAAGATGGTATGTCAAACGTGATAGTCTTAAGGGGTTAACTTGCCATGTTCCATCAGTCCTAGGGATTTTGGCATATTGGTTTCAATGAGTTAACATGGTGGCAAAGCTGATAAAAAAAGTTAACATGGTGACAGCACTTTCTTGCAACCCGACAATAAAACACAGAAATGCAAAGAATCAAGCATACAACCAAATTACCCAATGAGTGGTTGCCTTTTTTCCTACCCCAAATGGCATAAAAACAACCCACTAACATATTAAAAAATAGAGGCTACATCCAAGGTCTACTATCTTATTATGACAATCAAACTGCTAAGGTAGCCTAATATGTGATGTGTGTAGTCGTATGATCGACTACCTTACCAACACAAATTAAAAATATCAAGGGAGCCTAATATGTTAAGCAATTGGTATAAGTGAAAAATCAAATCACCCAATGAGTGCATGCCTGGATGATTTGGTTTCAATAAGTTAACATGGTGACAACACTTTCTTGCAACCCTGCAATAAAACACAGAAACCTAACAATCACATATAAAACCAAATTACCCAGTGAGTGATTTCTTTTTTTCCAATCCTAAATGACATAAAAACAACCCACTAACATATGGAAAAATAGAGGCTACCTCCAAGGTCTACTACCTTACTATGACAATCAAGAACTGCAAAGGTAGCCTAATATGTGTTGTGTGTGGTCACATGGCCTACTATCTTGCCAAGACAAATTAGAAATGTCAAGGTAGCCTAATATGTTAAGTGATCGGCTCAAGTGAAAAATCAAATTACCCATTCAGTGCATGCCTGATTGATTTTGTTTCAATGAGTTAACATGGTAACAACATTTTCTTTTGCAAACCTACAATAAAATAGAGAAATGCTAACAATACCAAATTACCCAGTGACTGGTTAACTTTTTTTCCTACCCCAAAGGGCATAAAACCAGCCCACTAACATATGGAAAAATAGAGGCTACCTCCAAGGTCTACTACCTTACTATGACAACCAAGAACTATAAAGTTAGCCTAATATGTGTTGTGTGTGGTCACATGGTTTACTATCTTACCAAGCTAAGTTAGAAACATCAAGGTAGCCTAACATGTCAAGTGATTGTTTCAAGTGAAAAATCAAATCACCCAATCAGTGCATGCCTAGTTGATTTAGTTTTGATGAGTTTCAATGGTGACAACATTTCTTGCAACTCTACAATACAGAGAAATGCTAACAAAAAAGTGTAAAACCAAATTACCCAATGAGTGAGCTGACAAACAAAAGATGAAACTAGGGTTTAGAGAAGAGAGAAAGCAAGAGGAGAGAAGAAGAAGAAGAAGAGGAGGAGATGTGTCAAGAGGTGTGTTCTAATTACTATTCACACCCTCAAAAAAAACTTTATACTTTGAAAATAATAATTACAAGGAAGCCTTTACTTGGGGGGCCAACTACAAAAATAGTACAAGGAAGAGAAAAAGTTTCAAAAATACCCCTATCTAAGCAATCTCAACACTCCCCCTCAAGCTGAGCATATATGTTAATCATGCTCAACTTGTCAAGGTTCTTAGCAAACTTTGGATGGTGGACACCTTTAGTAAGGCAATAAACTAGTTGGTCTTCCAACCTTACAAAAGGAAGGCAAATCTCTCCGCTAGCAACCTTTTCTCTAATGAAGTGCCTATCCACCTCAATATGCTTTGTATGATCACGTTGGACAGGATTGTGGGCAATATTTATGGCTGGTTGATTGTCACAATATAGTCTCATGGGATATCTGCTTGGATGCCCATCTCAGTCAATAAGGTTTTCGACCAGAGTAGTTCAGACACTTCATGAGACATTGCCCTATACTTTGCCTCAGCACTAGAACGAACAACCACAGATTGTTTTTTACTTTTCCACGAAATCAAATTGCCTCCCACTAAGGCATAATAACCAGATGTAGATCTTTTATCATCAATTGACCCTGCCCAATCAACATCTGTGTAAGCCTCAATCTTTAGATGGCCGTGGTTGGAATACAGCATCCCTTTACCAGGGCATCCTTTCAGGTAGGCTAAAATTTTGTTAACTGCCTGCATATGAGATGTCCTGGGTTCATGTATATATTGGCTAACCACTCCAACAGCATAGGATATGTCAAGTCTAGTCAAGCAGAGATACAGAAGACGACCTACCAATCTTTGATATATCCCCCTGTCTGGAAGAACTTCTCCTTTAGTAGAACTCAACTTGTGGTTAAGATCAATTGGAGTTTCTGCAGGCTTACAACCAAATTTCCCAACTTCATAAAGCAAATCAAGTACATACTTCCTTTGTGACAGAAAAATTCCCTTCTTGAGTCTCGCAACTTCAATGCCAAGAAAATATCGGAGATCACCAAGGTCCTTAATCTCAAATTTAGAAGCGATGAAGGACTTTAATTGTGAGATACCTGTGATATCATCACCTGTCACAACAATGTCATCAACATATACTATCAACATTGTTACTCTACTATCAACTCTTCTAATGAATAAGGTGTGGTCAGCCTGAGACTGAGCAAACCCAATCTTTAAGATAGCATTTTTGAACTTGTCAAACCAGGCTTTTGGGGGCTATTTGAGACCATATAACGACTTCTTCAGGCGACAGACTTTTCCATCACTATTAGGAAAGCTTACACCAGGTGGTAAGTCCATATACACTTCCTCTTGTAAGTCCCCATTAAGGAAGGCATTCTTTACATCCATTTGATATAAAGGCCAAGAGTAATGGGCAGCAAGAGACAAGACCACACGAATAGAGTTCATTTTAGCAATTAGAGTAAAGGTTTCTAGATAATCAATGCCATAAATTTGAGTGTATCCTTTGGCTACAAATCGAGCTTCGTACCTCTCAATTGAGCCATCTACCTTGTGCTTAACAATATAAACCCACTTACACCTAACATGAATCTTATCTTTTGGGCAAGGAACAACCTCCCAAGTTTGGTTCTTTATTAGGGCCTACATTTCTTGATTCATAGCTTTCTTCCAATGTGGGGATTGCATTGCCTCTATAAAATTACGAGGGATGGAAACGGAAGAGATGACAGAAATATAGGCACAATAGGAAGGTGAGAGAGCATCATAAGACACATAATTAGTAATAGGATACTTGTTACATGTCCTCTTCCCTTTTCAAATGGCAATAGGAAGATTAAGGTCAGAATCAATAATAGGATTATCAAGAGCTTCAAGATTACATGAGTCTGGGGAATCAGATTGTGATGAGCATTCAGCTTCAGGAGCCACCCTCTTATTGTGCCTGATGAAAAACTGTTGCCAGGACCGAGGTCGATACACCGGAGGAGGAGGGAAGAAAGGGAGGAACAAGAAGACAGAAGGGAGTCCAATCTTCACTCGCATTCTCCCCCTGAAGAGAATGATGGAATGACTGAAAAAAGGAAGAGGACTCCAAAAAGGTAACATCTTTAGAGACATATCTCTTTCTAGATAAAGCATCAAAGCATCTATAGCCTTTCTAGACTGGAGAGTAACCAAAAAATACAGATTTAACTGATTTAGGATCAAACTTACGTCGGGAAGGACTCATGTCATGAACAAAACAAACACAACCAAAGATCTTGAGGGGTAGATTAAAAGGAGGTTCATCGGGGAAGAGAAATTGATGAGGAGAATGAAGGTTTAGGACCCTTGACGGGAGTCTGTTAATAAGATATACAGTTGTCTCAACAGCATCACCCCAAAAACGAATGGGAACATGAGTTTGAAACAGTAAACCACGAGCAACTTCAACAACATGCCCGTTCTTCCTTTCAACCACCCCATTTTGTTGTGGAGTATGACTGCATGAACTTTGGTGAATAATACCCCGATCTTCAAGAAATCTATGCAACTGATGTTCAAAGTATTCTTTGGCATTGTCAGATCTTATTATTTTCACTCTTTTATCAAATTGTGTCTCTATCATATTCATGAAGTTTTGAACAATCATAGGAACTTCATCCCGACTTTTCATCAAGTAGAGCCATGTATACCGACTGTAGTCATCAATGAAGAGGATGAAATATTTATACCCACCCATGCAAGGGATAGCATATGGGCCCCAAACATCAGTATGGATCAAATGGAAAGCAACATTACTTCTTGTATAGCTTGCAAAATATGTGGTTCTACATTGTTTGGACAAATGACAAACTTCACATTCAAAATTCAACTTTGGCACAAAGTCAAACAAGTTTGAAAACAAAAGTTTTATAAAATTGAAAGACATATGACCAAGACGACAATGCCATAATTTCAAAAGACTCATTTTTTCATTTGAACAAAACTCAATCTGGCTTGACAGTCCATGCTCTGAAGGTCCATCAAAGAGGTAGACTCCATCAACTTCATGCCCACTTCCAATCATCTTCCCTGTGCTTAGGTCCTGAAAAACACAATGGATAGGAAAAAAGTCACTGAGCAATTATGGGATTTCGTGAGAGAACTAACAAACAACAAATTTTTATATAGCTGGGGCATATGAAGAACAAATCCAAGAGAAAGGTTATGAGTGAGTTTGAGTTCACCCTGACCCGAAATAGGGGTCTGAGATCCATCAACAACAGTAATCTTGCCCTTCCCTGGGGTTAACTTATATGAGGTAAAATGTGAGGGTATACCAGTCATATGGGCACTGGCCCCAGAGTCTACAATCCATGGGTTAAAAGATGTGGAACAAGAAAGTGCAGTACTTGTTTTGGCATATGAACTAGATGGATTACTAGGCCTAGAACCAAATGAGGAGGATGTACCACTCTTTTCCAGCTGCAACAATATATCCATAAGTTTGTCCATTACGTCAGAGGAATCAAGCACATCAGAAGGTTGAGCACCATTACCAACTGTAGACAAGTGAGGTTGCCCTTCTTCCCGGTTTTGTACTTTTTCGACTTTAAATGAGGATTGAGCTTTCAACACCTTTCCTTAGTGTGTCTTGGCTTCTTGCAATAATCACAAATAACATCCTTAGCCTTCTCAGTAATAGGGTGCTTGCTAGTATTTTGCTTAGGTCGAAATGACATAAAAGCAAAGTGATCAATCATAGGAGGTTGCATAATGGCGGTCTTTCGACTTTCTTCCCCTTGTACAAGGGAGTAAGCGGAAGCAAGAGAGACAATGCCAGTACTAAGAATGTGTTGCCTGGTAAAATCAAATTCTGAATTTAAGCCAGCCAAGAAATCAAACACTCTATTCTCTTCTATGTACTTCTGATATTGCTCACCATCTTCAGGGTCCTTCCATACGAGTGCTTTCAAGTGATTCATTTCTTCCCGAATAGATTGTAGAAAAGAGAAATACATAGCCACAGATCTCTCCCCTTGACACATACTACAAGCTTCCCTCCGAAGCTGGTACACTCTAGCTGTATTATTAACTTGGGAATAAGTGGCAACAACTCTATCCCAAATATCCTTGGTTGTTGGAAGAAACATGTACTTTTGGGCAATATAAAGTTGCATTGAGCAAATCAGCCATGACATCACAAGGGAGTTATCCTGTTCCCACTTTGCAAATTTCAGGTCTTCAAGATTTGGCTTCACCTTATTTCCTGTGATGAATCCTAGTTTACCTCTCCCAGTAATAGTAAGTTTAGCAAATTGAGACCACTTTAAAAAATTGGTTCCATCAAGTTTAACTGTAGTTATCATCCCACTAGTAATATCTGCACTTCCCGGGAATACACTGGAAACCATCTGAACATCCTTAGATGATTCCATATTCTATCAAGACACTTTCTCGCCAACCAAAAAAAGACCCCCAATACTTAACCAAAGCCACAAACCCAAGAACCAAGGTCACCACACGGTTAAGATGCAAAAGGAGGCCAAAAAACCAAGTTGGCGGCAAAATAAAGGGAGAAAAAAAAAACACCCAAAAATTATACAGGGCTTAGAAAATTACAGGACAACTTTCTATCATTCCCCAAGAGTAAAACGACTTGAATGGTCTAGATTTTACAGCAGAAGAAGCCATTAAATATGATGTACAAGGCCCGACATTAGATCTGAAATTTCTGCGATTTTCCCCTTGAAAAAATCACTAAAAATCATAGAAGCTTTGAATGAGGGCAAGAGTCATACCAAAATTCCTCTAAAATCAGGGCAAATCAAACCATGTAAGTTTCATTGGCTGCCGCCGACACCTGTACAAACTGCTGACGTCATCCGACGGCGGTCTTTGACGTCAGCAGTTCACCTCATGAGAGAGGATCAGCAGGAGAGGTATTCCAAGTTCCCTTACCCGCTCTGATACCAAGTTGACAAACAAAAGATGAAACTAGGGTTTAGAGAAGAGAGAAAGCAAGAGGAGAGAAGAAGAAGAAGAAGAAGAAGAAGAAGATGTGTCGAGAGGTGTGTTCTAGTTATTGTTCACATCCTCAAAAAAACTTTATACTTTGAAAATAATAATTACAAGGAAGCCCTTACTTGGGGGGCCAACTACAAAAATAGTACAAGGAAGAGAAAAAGTTTCAAAAATACCCCTGTCTAAGCAATCTCAACAGAGTGATCGCCCTTTTTTCCTACCCCAAAGGACATAAAAACAGCCCACTAACATATGGAAAAATAGAGGCTACCTCTAAGGTCTACTACCTAACTATGACAATCAAGAACTGCAAAGGTAATATGTTGTGTGTGTTCACATGGTCTACTATCTTACCAAGAGAAGTTAGAAATGTCAAGGTAGCCTAACATGTTAAGCGGGTTAAAGTAAAAAAATCAAGTCGCCCAATGAATGCATGCCTTGGTGATTTGATTTCCATGAGTTAACATAGTGACAAGTGACAACACTTTCTTGCAACCCTATAACAAAACACAGAAATGCTAACAATCAAATGTAAAACCAAATTACCCAGTGTGTGATTGCCTTTTTTCCGATCCCAAATAACATAAAAACAATCCACTAACATGTGGAAAAATAGAGGGTGCCTCCAAGACTTACTACCTTACTATGACAATCAAGAACTGCAAATTTAGCCTAATGTGTTATGTGTGGTCACATGGTCCACCTCCACCATCTTACCAAGACAAATTAGAAATATCAAGGTAGCCTAACATGTTAAGGGATGTTGAATGAACTCCTTTGACAAATAATTTGAAGGTTTCATAGCTGTAATGGCTGCTTGCAATTAAAGAGAAGTACAAAGAGAAAGCCTAGAATCAGTCTATCGGAATCACAAACCATAAGCATTGTATACAGGAAAAATCATTCAAATGTCATTCCAAAATCATCCACCACATTTTTGCAATAATACACACATGTATAGACTGATGAGGTCAACCTGACTCTTTCCTAAATAAAGGAAAGTCAGACTTCTGAATCCTGATTCTATCACTCACACTCCAACTCAAAAAAAAAAAAAAAACCTTCTAAGCTACTTAACCAATGACCATTTTTTTATGCACAACTAAATTATGATTAGATGAACCAAGCTAATAGAATAAACCCCACAAACAACCTAAAAATGACCAAAATACCCCTACTGTAAAAAAATTATACAAAAATCCATAAAACATCAGGTTTGATTTTTCTTTTTGTTCTTGTAATGACCATATCACCTAGACTAGACTACTTACCATGAAAATGAATTTAAAAAAGGAAATAATTTAAAAGAAATGAAATGAGAATGTAAGGCTAGCTTAACATACCTAGAATAAATTTAAGTTGTGAAAAAACAGATCATATTTAAGACTAGCTTAAATACATTCACAAGAATGATTAAATGCAAACAACTATAATATGAAAAAACAGAATATATTTTTGATGGATATAACTAATTACAACAATAGCAGAAAGATTCAAGTTGTGCAAGGGTTAGAAGGGAAGCATATCAAGACATGGGGATTACATGCAAAAAATGCATTATGTGAAATTGTGGTAAAAAACAAAGCACACTAAGATGAAAAATGAAAAATATAAATAAAATTCAACCAGAATAATCTCTTTGTTTTACAGAAGTTTATGCCCTGCATGTTTAAAGCAGTACAAAGACAGTACTGATAACTCAATTTGATTTGGAAAAATATACCATGGAAAATTAAATGTAGAAACAGATAGGACTAACAAAACAAGTACTAAAATGTTAGAAATTAATTTTATTCTAGGAGTCTAGGATTAATAGTCCAGGCTGATTTTCAAAGATCAACCATAATGTAAAAGAATCAATCATGGAACATAACTGTGGGAAAATGAAATGTTAATACCTTATAACTCAGAAGTTTTTCTTAACTCAATAGTCAATACCCTTGGCAATTGGCATATCACCTCCTATAAGGTTTGAAATGATAACGCTGAAATTCAGAACCAAATGTTACAGACTCTTCCTCAAGCTTCTTCTTCAATCTTCTCCAAGTTCTCAACATATCAGACTGTATGAGACCTCGGTAGAGAGTCTCAAATGTAATCTTCTGTGGAAGAAAACCCTTTTCTATCATTTCCACGAAGAAATGGCAAGCATCTCTCCACTTCTTCTTGTCACACAACCCATGAATCAATAATGTATAGGAATCCAAATCTGGCCCAACTCCATTCTCTTTCATGTCATCCCATATCTCTCGTACAATGTCCATCTGATCTAGTTTTGAAAACATTCCCACTAAGATGTTATATGTGTGCATGCTAGGCATGCAAGAAGATCCATCCTTCATCTTCCTATAAAGTTTCAAAGCACTATCCGCATCCTTCCTCCCTCTGTATTCCTTAAAGAAACAGTTATAAGTGGCAGCAGATGGGCTTACTCCATTAGCCACCATTTCCTTAAGCAGTTCTTCTGCATCTTGTAGTCTACCACAGGAGCAAAGGCATTTAATGACGGATGTATACGTTGCTATTGTAGGACAAATTCCTTTGTCTTTCATCAAATTTATCTTATCAAGAGACAAGTCTGGTTTATGGGCCCGACTATAAACATGGAGAACAATAGAATAGCTTGTGACATCAGGTTCTATTCCTTTCCTATGCATTTCATCAAGCAAGTTCTCTGCTGCTCGAATGGTTCTCTCAAATCGGGCTTCAGGATGCAAACTTGATCTCCGACAGATTCCATCTAAGAGAACATTATAAGTAACGATGTTTGGCTCGAATCCACGATCCGCCATTTCCCTAAAGAATTTTTCGGCCATTTGGAGTTTGTTCAGCTTACACCAACCGTAAATCAGAACTGTATAAGTTTTAGCATCGGGTTCAAATTTAAATTTCCTTTTATTAAAGATCTCCGTAGCAACCTTCACATATCCGTATTTACAAAGCGTATCAAGAAGGTAGCGGAAATCTTCTCCATCCGCTTCTCTCTCTATGAAATTTTCCATGTCATCAAAGGCACGAATTGCTTGACGAGTAAGACCTGCAGCTATTAATCTACGAATCAAGATGCCAAAAGTTTTTGAAGTGGGTCTCAGATTCAGCTGATCCATTTCAATGATTAATTGCCAAGCGACATCGAATTGGCGTACTTTTCCTAATATATCAATCATCAGATCATAGGCGACGGCATCATGCCGGTAATTCGCCTGATCTTTTGCCCAAATGAAGAATCCTAATGCGATCTTTGAGACATTTCTTAGTCGAATTAGAGTTTGGTGAACCAGATGAGTACAAACTCTAATGCCATTAAGTTGTAGAGAGGATTCCATGGTATGAAAAGGATTATGCTGTTCGATTAAGATTCTGGAAACCATGTCTACGTCTTTGGATATCTGGAGAGAAGGAAGCGCGGGCTTTAGGGTTTCTGAAAACCTTAGTTCCGTCTCTTCGTTTTGGAGGGGCTCGTTAAAATCGGATGCGTAGGATAAGAAGCGTATTTTAAAAAAGGAATAGGACACCAGAGAAAAATGGCGATGAGCTAACCTGAACGCCATTGGCGACGTCGACTAACCTCTACCACCAAGCCTCAGGAAATGCTCACTGAATTGCCACCTTGTCATGTATTCTCTGCAATGTCGCTAGAGGGTAGAGTGTAGAGGCTACAGAAGTAGCGGGAACACAGCGGCGGATCTTCTTCACCTCTTTTCTTCATTGCATTTGTTTTATCAGGCTAAATAATGGGCTGACTTGGGCTTGATCTTCGTCCTGGGCCTCGGGGAACTTGGGTGGGCTCGGGTTGGGAAATTGTCAAAAGGCTCGGCCCGAAAGACCATACCCGATACAGTGTATATTCTTCGGCTACCCGACCGGACAGGCGGCACCCATACTGAAAGTTGGAGATAACTCCTAAGCCGAACGGCCCAAATCCAACCCCGTTAGTCTGGGCCTCGGGTCTTAATCGGATTGCATGTCGGATCGGATTTCAAGTTTCGGAGTCCATTGACATCACTACGGTTTTCAAGATTAGTTAACTATATATTAAGGCATGGACAAAATTGTCCAAATCTTTAGTTAGATAATCATGGCTAAAAAATACTTCTTTCAGTGATGTTGAATGGGATCTATAAAAATGGGCAAAATGGGATATATGAATGGTAGGAGTGTTTTACCAATATATATATATATATGAATTAGGACTGCAACTTGGGTCGGGTTGGACTGAACCAAACCCGAAAAGGTTGGGTTTGTTGGGTCGGATTGATGATCAGGTTAAGGTTAGAGGTGAAATTCTTGAACCTGAACCTGACCCCTATAGTACTAGACTACTAGTCTACTATATATATAAACAATGATTTGTTTAAATGTATGATAGTTGAATAGCCCCCTATATACTATCATGCCTTTCTTTAAGTTAATCACATCCTAATCAAGTAATCAACAAAACTAAAACCCTAATAACCTTGTCTTTTTTGAAAATTTTATTCTTCTCCTCTCCTCTTTGCCGCCCATCTAAAGACTAAAGTGTTATACTCTCTCCTGTTTGCCGCCCAGACACCCATCACCCATAGCTGCCTGATGGCTTGCTGCCGCATAACTAGTAAGTGTTAAATCTTAATATTTTTTTGATTTCTTCCTTTCCTTTCACGTGAGATTAAATCATCAAATGGTGTTTTTAGTTTTTTACTAATATGGAAAGATATGAATAAGCCGTTCACCTGTTCGTCACTCACAACTCATGGCTGATGGCACACATTAAATATTTTTTTGTCTCAAATGGTGTTTTTAAGTTTTTTACTACACACACTATTTCAGACTTTTGGATTAGGTTTCTTGTCCTAGGATGATTAGAATAGGGCTATAGGGCCTGTCATTTTACTATTTATGTAACTGTTACTCTATTAGTGATTTAAGTTTTTACTTTCTAGTTGTTGTACTATTTAATTGTTTAATTGTTCATTGGGTTTGCCAAATCTTTAACTTTCTTTTATTTTAAAATCTAAAACAAATATTTGTTTAAAAGAGGAAAGATATTATTTTATCAAAAAAGTAAACAAAAGTCTGACTTCATCTTTGTTTTTATTCTAAATCAAGGTTGTATTATTTTAGAATTGGTGTAATTATTCTATCCTTTATTTTTCTCTATAATTAACTCAAAAATCATAATAGGAGTAAAACTATTAAAGTATTCTCTTTCAAAAAAAACTATTTAAGTATTCTTTCTTTTCGGTAGACCAACAAAATATTTTTTAAAAAACAAAAAAAAAAATATTCAAATGATATCAACCATTTGCCACATTAAAAACTTAAAACAGGTTCTTTCCATTGGAGTAAACGACAGGTCACATGTGTATCCAATTATTCATTAGATTTTAAATGTCAATGGGTTGAAGGTGCACATTTGCCTTTGCCTGTGAATGACCTACATTTGGGCTCCACCAAACTACTCTCCAAGTTCAAGCCCATGGATTAAAGAGGCTACCCTCCAAGTTAGTTGAACCCAGCCTATCATGAGCCAAGACAATTTTGGGCCAATTTTTGCCTAGTTGCATTTATGGGTGGACCAGTTTTCACAGGATTCAGCAAGGCCAATTTTGGAACAATTTTGGAGTTGTTTCATGGAAAGCCCACGTCATATGGTTAGGTCCTTTAGCAAAACAATATAGCCCAATAGCCTATACTTTGGTATGTAGGTGAATGGGTGGGCTCCTGGCTCCACGATTGTTTGTTCTTCTTAGTGTTTGACTCTTTTTTTATGTGAGTTTTTTAGTCTTGTATATGTAATATGTTAATTCATCACCATCCATATAAATGTAAGTTTATTTATTATACTAATTTGTTATAATATGTTTATCTTTTTTGTAGATATCAACTATGGGAGACAATGACATTGAAATGGAAAACAAAAATGGGTTTGGACCTCATAATGATGTGAATACAAAGAAAGCAACTTCAGAGGTAACACTCAAGCAACCAAGCAAAAATGCATCTTCTGTTTGGAAACATTTTATTAAAAAGAAAAATGCAGATGATTAAAAACCAACTTGGGCAAATTGTAATTACTGCAATCAAGAATTCAGGTGTGCAAGTTCTCAAGGAACTAGCACACTTTCTAGGCATTTATCCAAATGCAGTAAATGTCCTTTTAGTGCAAAGGACAAAAATCAACAAGTTTTGTCATTTCAACCAACTACATCAAATGAACAAGGAAAATATGTCATAGTTAATTGGAAATTTGAACAAGAGCATTGTCAGAAACAACTTGCCCTGATGATAATTCTTGATGAATTGCCTTCCAATTTTGTGGAACATGAAGGTTTCCAAGATTTTGTGAGGGCTTTACAGCCTAGATTTAATATCATGTCCCTTACAACTGTGACAAAGGATTGTTTAGAGTTGTACAAGGATGAAAAAAAGAATTGAAAGACATGATTTCAACAATGGATCAATGCATTTGCCTCACTACACACATGTGGACATATAGGGGTGAGCATTCGGTTTATTCAGTTAAAAACCGAATTGAATAAACCGAAATTTTTAAAACCGAAATTGAAATCGATTTACAATAAAACTAAAATAACCGAACCAAAATTTTTAGTTATGTTTTTGGTTATTTCGGTTAAAAACTGAATTTAGTTATTATATATATAATATTATATATTATAACCTATAGTATATATTATTATAATATATATTATGAAATTTAATTTCATTATAATACATTATATATAATATATTAATATATAAATATATAGCACATTATATATTATATATTATATAATTAATTTTAGCTAATTCGGTTTTTTCAATTAACCAAAATTTTAAATATGAAAACTAAAATTGTTAAAAATTGAATTACCCAAAAACCGAAAAGTTTGACAAATATTGGGGAAATGTTGACAAGGTTAACCTATTGTTGGTATTTGATGTGATTCTAAACCCAAGGTATAAATTAAAGTATGTGAAATTTTGCTATTAAAAGATTTATGAAGCTGAAAAGGTTCATGAAATGATTGAAAAGGTTATGGATGGCTTGAGTTGTCTCTTCAAATACTATCAAATTACTTATTCAGGCCCCCAAACATCAACTACTGAGGTTGGACCTTCTGTTGAGCTTGCTATGGATGATGAAAATATAAATACTTAAGATGAATATTAGAGCTTTTTGAAGGAAGAAGAAATCAATCAATCAAGGTCAGAATTGGATAGATATTTGGAAGAAAGTATCAAAAATGACACACAACATTTTGATATTTTGAAATGGTGGAGTTCAAGTGTTGCTAAATTTCGCACCCTTTTTTTTATGGCACGAGACATTTTTACAATTCCAGTGTCCATAGTTCCTTTAGAATCAGCCTTTAGCACTAGTGGTCGAGTGCTTAACAGATTTTGCAGTTCTCTAACACCTAAAGTTGTTCAAGCTTTAGTGTGTGCACAAAATTGGTTACGATCAGCGTTCCCAACACTAGAGCCTGAAGGAAAATTAGAAGAAATTGAGGATGTAGAAAAAGGTGAATTGTTTTATCTATTTATGTTAATGAATTATGATAATATTGAAGTACTTTAATGTGAAACTCTAATGACTATATTTTCTATTTTTCAGACATTTTAGTTGATGAGGGTAATACTACACTCCACTTTTTTCCTAACATGTAATGTGTCTCTTTCAAGGTAAGATTATTAAATAAGCATAATCTAATGTTATTATTTAATATATTTTATAATAATGTTAACATATTATTATTTATTTTTTAGGTCGCAAGAGTGAATGATGGAGTAGGAGGACACGAGGACTAGGGAATAGTAGTTTTCATCATATCAGGGACTTAAGAGCCAAGACTATATGAATTTATGATTTTTGAGTTTATTTTTATGATTGGATGAAACATTTTAGAACCATCTATTATATATTTGGACAATTAGAAATAGCATGTTATGGAATATGGAGCTTCGGAACAATTTTATAATTGTGGCGCTTAAATAGTTTCTTTAAAATTGATATGGTTGTGTTTTTCTTTGTTTGTTTTCTTTTTCTTTTTTTGCATGAGAAGTTGATTCTAGTGTGATTATTGTAATTTCTTACTCTTGTTGTGATGTTGTCTATGAGAACTAATTGTAAATTCAGCCAAAGGATAAGTTGTAGATGAAGAATTCATTTCTAATTGAACTAAAAGTTAAGTTGATTTCTATTCCACTTATTTGCATGTATTAAATTATATAATTTATTTTATTATTCAGGAGTGTTTTCACTAATTTTGTCATTGTTGTTTCTCTTTGTTTTATAGGTAATTAGGTATATGCTTATATTGCTATTGGGGTTATAGGTGAGGTGTTCATTTGTTTCATTATTCACAGGTACTTGACTACTTCTCTTTTCCTTTTGTCTTGTAATTTTTATGTGTGACCTATCAAATAGATTCAAATTATTTGCTTAATCCTATGAGTTGTTATTAGTGACTTTATTTTCATAATTTTATGTTTCATTATTGCTGATTTCATGAATTTATATTTTTGAGAAAAATTCTATCATAAGTCATAACTCATGATAAATAAATACTTATTTTTCTACTAGATTTTAAGGGATGGGAAGGTTGGGTTGGGCCCAACCCAAGCCCAACCCAACCCAAAGATGACATTGGGTTGGGTTAGGGTTGAAGGAATTAGTTAGGGTTAGGGTTAAGGTTAGGGTTGGGTAGGTCGAGTTGGATTAGGGTTAGGGTTGGGGGTTTAGAACATAGGGTTGGGCTAGGGTTGGCCTCAACCCGACCTAACCCGTCCTGACTTGCAGCCCTAATATGAATGGTAGGGGTGGCGGGTTGGGCTGGGTTTTAGCTCAACCCAGGTCCAACCCTAAGAATTGGACCCAAGTCCCAAGCCCATCAAGTTTGAATTATCCAATTCTTGTCCAATCACACTAAAATTTGCTACATTCAGGTTGGGTTCAAACCTAGGTCAAATTAGGGATTTAGGGTTGGTCGATCAGCCTATAGAGCTCTTAACAATGACTCTTTTATTCATAGAAGTCATTGTTAGAATGGACAAAATTATCCCAATACATTTTGTCACATTTCCCCATGTGGGAAAGTTACTTACCCACCTAGGAGATGGGTATCATTTACTTGAATAAGTGATATTATCCTACACAAACGTGAAAAATAAACAAGGGAAAAGCGGTCAATGGGACCGAATCCCCCTCACCTCTCCAGAATCTGAAAAATGAACAGTGAAAATTGGATATACTATGTATGTGCATATGTATGCATATATGCATGGTTTGTCAAAAAAGAATTGTATGCATACAAATAAGTGTCTATGTATGCATATATGCATGCATACAATCAGCTTGGGCTTAAGTTAGGATAAGGTTGAGTCAAATTTAGGTTGCCTAAGGCTAGGCACATGCCTGGCCTGAAAAAAACTAATATTTAGGGCCTAAACCTAGATTGAGGATTGAAAATCCAAACCCAATCAATGTACATTTGTGAGTTGGGCCAATCTCACCCAAGTTGCATTTCTAAGGAATGGTGGTAATTTAAGTAGCTAATCATGAAATAAAAATGGGTAAAAGACTTAAACTTCCCCTCACATTTATGCTAAATACTAAGACCATCCATGTTGTTGTTAGGTGATGTCATCAGACAAAACCTTTGTTAGAAATGTGTTGAAGATTAATTAGTTTTATGATGTTTTTCTGAGTAGATGTTTTATGTTAGTTGTTAGATAGGAGGTGGGGACCACAGTAGTTATGTGAGTCCAAATTCTATTATGTTTTTGAGTGTTATATATGTTGTTTTATATTTTGCCACCCTATAAGGGTATAGTTGTCTTCGTATTGTTCTATTATTTTAGTATAAATAATAAGTGAAGGGGATAGTCAGATTATTTCTCTCTTTTCTTTCCAACTTTTCTTCTTTTCTTCTTCGTCTTCTCTCTTCCTTCTCTCTTCAAGAAACTACTTTTTTTTTATTTTTTAATTCAGCAGATTTCTACTTGGTATCAGAGCATCGACTAGGGTTTCTTGAATCATTCTCATGTAGCCCTATATCAGCTGACTGCATGAAGTAGTAAAGGGCTGATCGATCTGCTATAGACTGCTTAGTTCTTGGAGTTTTTGGTGCGATCTTGTCATCAAGAAGGTGATCTACTGTTCGATATCAAAATTATGAAGAACTGGAGTATGGGGAAGAGTCCTAGAAAAGTTGAACTCTTTGTTTTTTATCTGATCTTGGGCGCCTAGGTATTGTTAGTTTTCTTTTGATTTTCTGAAGAGGGTGGTTTGGTTTCTGGAATTTTCTAGGCCTCCCGGAGTGATCGATTCACTTTTCTCTCTATTGGGAGGCATGGGGAAGAGAGAGATTTCCCTCTAGCTAGGGTTTTCTTCTTTCGGAAGGGTTGGTTTCTATGTGTGTGATATTAAATTATTTTTTGAAGGTCTCCAATTTATATTTATTTTTTTCTTACTGTTGAACTGTTTGAAATAAAATGGAGAGTTGGAATACCGAGATGAAATCTACTGGTACTATGGGACTGGGTGTTGGAGGTAGTAGTGATACTTTTGGGTTTGTGATCATTACTACAGTAAAACTTGATGGTACAAATTATTTGGAGTGGGCATAATCAGCTAAGATGGCTATTGGTGCCCGTTGAAAATTAGGGTATCCCAATGGGGAGGAGAAGAAATCTGATACAAACTCTTCCCGATGGGTGCAAGAGAATTACATGGTAATGTCCTGGTTGTGTAATTCTATGCTACCACATATTGCAAAAAAATTTGGGATGGAGTGACTGAAACTACTCTCAGAAGCAAAATGAAGCCAGAGCCTATCAGTTAAGAAATCAGGTTATAAGTATGAAACAGGGAGAAAAAACTCTTGTTGTGTATTTCTCCATGCTGAAAACTCTATGGCAAGAAATAGATCACTTAGAAACTGTGGTATGAGAAAGTATAAATGATGCAGCAATTTATCACAAACTGGTAGAGAATAGGGTTTTTGAGTTCTTGGCAGGGTTGAACCCTGAATTTGACATTGCTAGGCAGCATATTCTTTCTAGAGAGGGTGTGACACTCTCTCAGGCCTATGCCTTTGTCTCTGGAGAGGAGAGTAGGAGGAATGTAATGCTGAGACAGCCTGAGATTGACCAGTCGGCTATGGTTGGTACAACAAAACCTAATCCGAATGGAGATAGGGGGAGTAGTGAGACTAGAAGGGAAGATAAGAAGGACTTGGTGTGTGATTATTGCAAGAAGCCTAAGCATACCAGGGACACTTGTTGGAGGAAGCTTCATCCAAATCTTATGCCTTCTCGGATAAGAAACAAGAAGGGAAATGCAAATGTAGCCACTACAGAAGACTATTTAGCCCCTTTCTCCCAAATTGATTGGGAATCCATTGCAGTAGCAGTAGTGAGAATAGAATTGGAGAGGTTTGGATAGCTTATGAGTAAAAAAGATTCACCTAGCTCTAGCCATCCAAATGGACAGCAAAATGAAAGAGTCACTTCCTTTGCACATACAGGTAGTTCATATGCAACTGCAAATCTTGCATCCACTTCAGGTAAGGAGGGACCTCCTTGGATTATAGACTCAGAAGCATATGATTAATGCCCCTACCATTTTTAGTTCCTATTAGTTGTGCTCTATTGAGACAGAGTTTCTAGCAACCACCTATTCATGGCCCTTGTTCCAGATTGATGTAAAAAATGCTTTATTCAATGGTGATTTACAGGAGGAGGTATATATGGACATTCCAACAGGCTTTTATGAAAATGTTGGTAAAGGAAATGTGTGCAGACTAAGAAAGTCTCTGTATTGACTGAAACAGTCACCTAGGGCTTGGTTTGACAGGTTCAGAGGGGCACTCATCCGTTTTGGATACACACAGACACAGTCTGATCACACCTCTTTGTGAAGAGGAGAGATGCTCTGGTGTCAATTCTGATTGTGTATGTGGATGATATAGTGGTGACAGAAAATTATCTGGAGGAGATTGATGATCTTAAAAAATCATTGCAACAAGAATTTGAAATGAAAGATCTTGGTGAGCTCAAATACTTCTTAGGGGTTGAAGTTGCAAGGTCCAAGCATGGGATCTTCATTTCACAGAGAAAGTATGTACTTGACCTACTACGGGAGACTGGGATGTTGGGGACCAAACCAACAGACTCTCCTATTGATCCAAATCACAGAATTAATGGTGTGGATGGTGAGTTGGTAAAGGATGTGGGGAGATATCAAAGAATGGTGGGCCGACTGTTGTATTTGTGTATGACATGATCAGATATTTCTTATGTTGTCAGTGTTGTGAGTCAGTACATGCATGCACATCGGGTTTAGCATTGGGAAGCTATTGAGAGAATAATTGCATATATGAAAAAGCACCCTGGCAGAGGCATTCTTTTCTTAAATTTTGAGAATCTGAAGCTAGAATCCTATACAGATGCAGACTGGGCATGATGCTTAGATGACAGGAGGTCTACATCAGGAGTGTGTACCTTTGTAGGTGGAAACTTGATCTCCTGGAAGAGTATGAAGCAAGCGGTTGTGGCAAGGTCAAGTGCAGAGGCTGAGTATAGACACATGGCTCATGGTGTCTCAGAACTTCTTTGGGTTAGATATCTTTTGAGTGAGATTGCGGTGAAAGTAGAGGAACCTATGATGTTATACTGTGACAATCAGGCTGCAATCAATATTGTCTGCAATCCAATTCCGCAAGATAGGACAAAACGCATTGAAGTTGATAGACACTTTATAAGAGAAAGGGTAACAACCGAAAAAGTTCGTTTGCCTTATGTCTCTTCAGAGTTGCAGCTGGTTGATGTTCTCAATAAAGGGGTGGCAAAGAACAAGCTTGAGCATGATGTACGCAAGTTGGAAATGTATGACATTTACTCCCAATTTGAGGGGGAGTGTTGAAGATTAATTAGTTTTATGATGCTTTCTGAGTAGATTTTTATGTTAGTTGTTAGATAGGAGGTGGGGACCATAGTAGTTATGTGAGTCTTAATTCTATTATGTTTTTGAGTGTTATATATGCTATTTATGTTTTGCCGCCCTATAAGGGCATAGTTGTCTTTGTACTGTTCTATTATTTTAGTATAAATAATAAGTGAAGGGGACGACCAGATTATTGCTCTCCTTTCTTTCCAACTTCTCTTCTTCTCTTCTTCTCCTTCTCTCTCCCTTCTCTCTTCAAGAAATTACTTTTCTTTTATATTTTTTAATTCATCATATTTCTACTAAATGCATCAAAATCTATTTGTATGTGACATCACATGTGACTAATGACTCAGAAAACCGAAAACCACTTGAAATACTAGAACTATATTCTTCTTTCTCTCTTTAGTGAAGCACTTGTTCTTGAGATCTTCCTCGAGTTCTTTTTTGTTTATCTTGAATTGTGTATAGGGTGATCTCAAGAATTTCAGAGTAACAAAGACTCAAAGAGAGAGATGAAAGATGTCTAGTGGTGAAAACCCCCATTGGTGTTACTAATGCAGGTGGGTTGTTAGAATCCATGAGCTAACATACAATTTGCCCCATTGCAATAAAGTTTTTATTTATAAACTCAATTAGATGGAACCCATTTTTTTTATTAAGTAGCAATAATAACAATAAAAATAAATAACCTGGAAGGATTACAAGAAATTAAGGTCTATCTGAGTCTTGGTTGGCCTTGTTTTGGATCCACTCTGGTGGTCGCTCTAGAAACAAACCAGACTCTTTTAGACCTCGTTTTGCCAACTTATGAGCTACAAAGTTTCCCAATATATTAACATGAACAAAGTGTGTAGAAAATCCTGCTATACACATAACTATCCATACGCAAAAAGCTTGCATCTGAGGCCAGGTCGAAATTCTTTGAATTCAAAGCTTGGACTAGAGTCAAATTGTTTGATTCCATGATAATAGTTCTTTCCTTGAACCTGTTTAGCAAATCCAAGCTCCTTGCCATAGCCATTGCTTTTGCTTGGATTGGGGAAGCAGCTGTAGATTTTCCAAAAGCAGCTACTAGAATAGACCTAGAAGAATCCCTCAAAACAACTCCAAATCCTAAGCAACCTAGGGACAAAAAACTGCCATCAATATTTAACTTCAGATGTCCTGGCCTTGGTGCTTTCCAAAAAGAGCTCTTCCCTGATTTAAGGTCTCGTTGTTGATGAGAAGAACCTTGCAATTCTACTGGGGAAGTCTTCAGCCTCCCTTTCCACATCCTGTAAATCACAGTAAGAGTAGATCTCGGGTGTGGGTCAGAAAAGAAAAAGCAATCAATTCATTTTTGGAATTTTTATCAATCATGCACCTAGCTAGCCAGTTGTAAATCCATTGTTTAAAAGAGCTTACACCTCCCCCACCCATGATTTTTAACCCTAGATGGCTGCCAAACCACACTGCTTGAGCATGAGCACATTCTACTAAGCAATGCAATATTGATTCTGGTTTGAGAGAGCATACTGGGCAAATATCATTTGAGGCCAACTTCCTTTTAACTAGATTTTCCTTAACTGCAATAGCATTTACACAACATTTCCAGATGAAATTTCTAATTTTTGGATTTGTTTTTGCTTTCCAGATCTATGACCGCTTATTCTTCTTTAAGTCTTCATTATTTACATCCATTCCCTTGTTTATGTTGTTCCCACTTCTCATGGTTTTTAATGAAAAGTAGCCAAATTTTACAATGTACTGCCCACTTGGGTGAAGCATCCAGCTAAGCTTATCCTCCCAAAGACCCACAGATAAATTTATACTAAGAATGTTTATAACTATTGGGTCCCCAAAATTGTCCTTAATTAGCCTCTCATTCCATCTCCTTTCATTTTCAATCATGATATCTTTAACCCAAATTAGTCCAGGATTGTTTGGTCTAGGATCTGTGATCTTAAAAGATTCAATCTTTTGCAACCACGGATCATCCCATATCTTGACTTTTGTTCCCGAACTTATTGCCCAACAAGCTCCTTTTTGAATAACTTCTCTCGTTGCTAGAAGACTCTGCCATCCCCAAGACCATTAGATCCCTCGATTTCTTTGGCTTTAATGCTCATGATGATCCTGACCAAAGGAATGGTTTAATAGAATACTAATGGAGTAACCCATGTTAAGCACAGGGTTGTTTATTTGTTTTGTACATTGTAGTTACATAGTGTGAATTCGGTTGAAGTTAATTATTAAATTTTTACATTTTCATCTATTGAGTTGTTAAGTAAAATGAAATGTTTGATAGTCTGAAATGAATTTTGGATTATGTAGTTCTACATTAATTGAGCAAATAAAGGTAATGTAAGAGAGTTATGCTCAATTTAGAAGGAGTATAAATACAAATATGTACAACGCAAATACATATAAAATAATATAAAATACAAGGTTTTACACTCTACATATTTGTATTTGTATTTGTACTCCTTCCAAAGTGAGCCTAGGAGGTGATATTACTTAATCTGCTGTAGAACGAAATAAGACAAATCAACCTTTCCCATAATCCTTAATATGTAAAAGGACATCTATAAATTTAAACATGTAGAAGAAAAATGTATTAGGTTGGTAATAATAGAAGTGCTGCACATCTGTTAAGAGTAGTCACTTGTTGATCACCACGACTGTGGGAGTACAAAAGGTGCTAAACCGATACCACAAGAACACTCACGATGAGTCCATGACTCGGCTCACATCCAGGATGATCTCAGAACCCGCAAAGACTTGCAATGAGCTTAACAAACCATCACAGACTTGTGATGAGCATAAAACATCACTTGGGACCCATAGTGAACAATGGGCGTCGCCTGAGACTTGCGATAACATCGTCGATTTTGTCCTCTAACATGTGGCCATTGGGAAACCCATAAGGGGACGTAGCCTACACATGCCACGTTAGAATCCTTAAGAGAAATGGAACTTTGTCTTTGAAGGATCTCGTTGGACACATGGAAAAACCCCAATGGTTCCCTCTTAATAGCCAACATAAAGATAAAGATTCATTTTCCTAATAGGAAATGTCTCATTTTAGATCATTTTCCTTATAACCTTGGGGTCCTCTCTATAAAATGGTGATAACTCTTCCCCACGTTAGACAATACCATATAACCTTGACCTAGGGCTTCTCAAAAGAGGACTCTCCCTTCTCTCCATTCTCTTCCCTGCTCTTCCCCATGTTCTCTCTCTTTCCTGTCGCCTTCTCCGGACCTTCGGAGGCTTGACCAACCTCCATCGCCTTACCACGACACCAACACTCTACTGAGTGTCCCCCTGATTTGGGATCCCAAAAGAGGTCTATGAAACCAGTGTTTGCCGCTTGCAGTTGGATAAGCTACTGGACAATTACTTTAAAAGCAGAACCAGACAGATGATGAGCTAACAAAACATAGTTCTATGCTCAACCCTCATGGGTGATCTAGCAGCTACAGAACCTCGGTGCCAACAGAACCGCAAAGAAACTTGTGGGAGATTTTTGATGATCAAGAAAAACGAAATGGCGAAATTAAGAAAGTGGACTTTGGACTAAACTCAATGCACTTCTTCATCCCAGCCCAAAAGTAGTGCCAACACAACCGAAGCTCAGATCACCAATGGATTCATGCTGTTTAGCATGGTGGGTGCTGATGCCTTGGTGGCGGAGGACTGGTGGTGGTGGTGGTGGTGGAGGGCGAAGAATGGGTGGTTGGAGTTGTAGAGAGAGGGGAACGAGATGGTCATGATGGAGTATTTGCTGCAGAAACCGTGATTGCTAGCTTCATCCTAGAGGCACAGTGTACCGATGTCCAATAAATGGTGGTGCTGTGGATAAAGTTCTGTATATCATTTGTTCTGAATGCTAAAAGCGAAATTATGGTGATTCCTGGACTTTGGTGAAAGATGAACGATGACGACATATATGAAATCAGACTCTCATTCCTGATATATTTTCGCACGACGCAAAGAAATTCACATGCGGATACCATTTATTGGACGACCAAGCACCCATTCTGCTTTAATAATACATATATAAATAGATTAGAATCTCTCTCAACCCTGCACCTAATGAGACAAAGATTATCGGGAGAATCCATGCTATTGATATCAAAGGGAGGCTTGCTATGATTCTTGAAGATAGTATGGAATTTGGTAATGTCCTTTGCCTTTATTTCATGGTCAAATCCCTGCCAAAATGACCCAGAAAATGGTGGAATTTAGGTCCTTCTCAATGGAGGTATGAAAATGGTACATTCAACTCTTGTTTTTAGAATTTTCCTCTTATTTTTAGTATGGATATCCATCTTCTTGTATCATAGTTAGTGCTTCGAAATGTATATCCATTGAGATCTGAAACTCTCCTTGTATGTAATCATATCCAGGGTGCTTGGTCAAGAGAGATTCCACTATTTTGAAATTTTGAAGATTTAGCAAGCTTAAAAGTGACTTTTTGGTGATTTCGTTAAGCATAACTCTGATGGAAAGGCCTTTGAAAAGAGGAGATATTTTACCCTTTACGAGAAACGTCAAGGGAGATTAAGTTTTTTACCCATTAAAAAATACAGGAGTTTAATGTCATAAAGGATAGTTTAGGGGGCTAACGTCAAACGCACCAAAGTACACGTGGGTTTCCTGTAATTTACCTTAAATTATTCCTCTCATTTTCCAAATGAAACAAACACGTGCCCTAAAAGATAACACTTTACACGAAACCATGAGCTTGGAAAATCATACATGTGACTCAGGCCCATGTTTGGGAGTTTTTATGTTAAAAATAAGTGTTTATTCAAATAAGTATTTATTTGTATTTAGTACTCAGCTTTTTCAAGTGATTATTGTTTTATATTGGGTGTTTGATAGTCTTTTTCTCTAATAAACACTTGTGATTATTTTGTCCATATTCTTTCAAATTTTCAAAATATACACTGTGCGTGGTGAGTTCTCTCTCTCTATTGGTATTTATTCATTTTTTTTAACTAACGATTCTCTGTAGATACAAATTAAAACAACAAAAACCAATCTCTCTCTCTCTTGAAGCTATTTATCCATTTTTTTAACTAACGATTCTCTGTAGCTACAAAAACAACAAAAACCAACCTTTGATAATAGCTATTGAATGCTCAGTTTTGTTTGGTTTAACCAAAGTGAGATTTCTTTTTTATATTTTGATTGATTCCTTGATTTGTTATTTTAAATTTTTTAGTCTTCTCAGGCTTTCTATGAAAATGATCAATGACAGATTTTGACTTAAACTGAATTGCGCTTTTCCATGCATCACACAGGTCCTCATTAGTTTTGACTTTATAAAGAAGGAGCTCATTTTCAGAGTAAGCAATATTTTTTATTAATTATTATTTGGTGATCATAAACTTAAAATTTGTACGAAAATCCCTTTTATAAGTAATAAAAAACATTTATTTAATTGTTTGAATATTTTATTCAAAAATAAAAACATAAAGCAATAAAAAACTAATACAAATAGAATATTGGATATTAGAGTATAGATAGTATTTACACGGTACTTCACATTTCTACTATGCCTAGAAGTAGGGTCAATTCCTAGGGGTTGGGGCTATGAGTGTAGATAGACTCGCAGTCTTGTGGTAGATTTAAGGGTTTTTTTGAGTTTTGATTGGGCCAGTTAGATCGGTTTTACTATCTTGTGAACAGCCCTAGTTCTTACAAGAGAAGTTAGAGATTATAACTTGAAGATTTGAATAAGTTCCACCAAGAAGAGCCTTAGCATCATCTTATGCAATTATACATTTATGCTGCTTGACTCAAATAAGAAAAATCAGCTTCGAAAAAATTAGAAAAATACTGTTATACCATTGAATAAAGACTTGGGAACCGTCCAAGCAATCGGTTCTATTTTACTCCAAACTTGGTCCCTGATCAAAAAATGTAGAATTGGTCAACAATCCATTGAACTGGACAATCGAACCATCAAGCCGTTCAACGGTTTTGGCCATTGTTATTTTAATTATTTCTTTTTAATTTTTATAATTTTTTTGTTAAAACGGACCATCCATTCAAACCAGGCGGTTGAAACGTCAACTGAAAACCGGTGGCCAGAGCGGTTTAAGTTCCGAGTCATTTTTTAAAACATTCGGTGTGGTGGCATAGTTATCTATCACATCAATCTAACACACTGAATGGCTCTAGTTCAAGTCAGGGCGATACCAATATATATTTTTTTTTGCCAAATTCAGTGTGACAATAATTTATATATTTTACTGTTTTTTGCACTTTTTTATTATGACTAGTAATTAAGCACATGTGTTACACGTGAATTTCTTTTCATATTAATTACTTGAATTTTAGATATATCATAATTAAGATAGAAATTGAAAATTAACAAAAGTAACAATATGATTAAAAATAAACTTAAATGCTTGCAACAAATAAAAATTATTGTTATTATTATTATTATTATTATTAAATTTTGTATTGCATTTTTTCATGAATAAAAATAACTTTTATTTTAACAATTATTTTATTTAATATGATGAATATATAACATCAGAAATGTTCTCAAATGTTTTTGACAAAATTCTGTACATTTTTATTTTTGGTGTTCTATCTTTTTTTTTAAATATTTATTATTCAATTATGACATCATGGGTTTCTTTGAAAAGTTGGATCGTTGACCCACCATCTAGATAAGAAAATATCTTTGCTTTTGGATTGGTTTTAAATTAGGGGAAATTATTATTAGAGCCGGTTGTACATTTAAAATTAGGCTACAAGTTGATTCATAAACCAACAAAACTTTGATATTTGGCTCTACATTTCAAATTATAAAAACTCTCGCCATGTCATCGGAAGCTTATGTGGTTGTTGCCAACATGGGACTCCTAATCCATGTTGGATACACAAAAAGCTTATCCCTCATACACTCTCACTCTCATAGTCATCTTTATCTATTCAACGACTGTGTAATTTGAAAATAAATAAAAATGGTTTTTGGTTTTTGTATTTATGTTCTCTATATCAATCTCTCTCATTCTCTTTCTCTATTTATCATTCTCCCTCAATCTCTCTCATTCTCATTCTTAGTCGACCTGTCATTCTCCCTTAATTTCTATCGTTCTGCCTTATTTTTTCTCTCGCTTCCTCTTTCGTTATTTTTTTTATTTTCTTACATACTTATATGGTATTAATCAAATTGTATAAAAGAACATGAGACCAACTTGGTATAGTTAAAAAATCATAGCACCAAATTGATAAAAATTCACAAAAAACTCTTAGCTATGAAATTTACACCAATTGGAGAACGATAGAGATCGAGGGAGAATGATATATTGACCAAGAGGGAGAGTGAGGGAGAAGAATGAAAGAGATTGAGGGAGAATGATAGAGAGAGAGGTTTTGATTTCGCTATAGACAGAAGTTGAGAGAGTGGAAGAGATAGAGGGAGTGGGAGATCGATAGATGATTGTGAGAGTGAGAGAGAAGGGATGGACCAACCTGCAACCTAGTTTTAAATGTACAACCAACTTTGGCTATAATTTTTTCCTTCAAATTATATATTCATTTACATCACATAAAATATTTTTTACTTATCACACTTAATTCTTGTTCGTCTATAGTATCATTTGACTCAAACCACTAACCCACCATCTAAAATGAAAATAGTTTGATTTCTAAGTTGACATTAAATTTTGTATTACATATACATCATTGGTAAAATTATTTCTTATGTATAAAACTATTTTTTGTTCAATATAATGACTGCATAATATTAGAGATGTACCCAATATTTTATTTTTTATAAATATATAACATTAGATATGTGCCCAAAATTTTCTGTCTTTTTTTTATTTTTATGATTCTTTGTATTTTCTATTATTAAAAGTTTTATTATTTGACTATGACAACGTTTCACTTCTAGTTGAATTTTAAATTTGGTATTCTATTTTCATCATTAATAAAAATACTTTTTACATTTCATAGTTATTTATTTTATTTTATTATTATTTAATTATGGCATTATTTATTAATCCATTTGATCCCAAATGGTCGAATTGCTTGCCCACCACTGGGAGGGAAGAAAATAGTTTTGTTTTCAATTTAATTTTCAAAATATTTATTTTTATATTATTAAAATTAATATTATGGATTTAATTAGAAGAATTTAATGATGAGAAAAATATATCTTAATATAGGAATTAATGGGAGAAAATAGAAAAAATATTTCTAATCCCGATTAGTTTTAAATTTTACATTCAATTTCCATCATTAATAAAAACATTTGTTATTTATCATACTTGTTATTGTCTAATATGTATGTTAAAGATGTTCCCATTTTTTTTTATTTCTTCATTTTATTATTTAATTGTGGCAACACGGATTGACCCATTTGACCCAAAATGATTTAATTAATTTCTTATCACCACCTAGATGAAAACACTATTTTTGCTAGGTAGATTTTAAAAGTATAAGATTTTATGTTATTGGAATTATTAATTTATTAAGTATGGATTTAGTTAAAAGAACTTAATGATGAGAATAAACAAAAATGACTTAAATATATGATTCAATGAACATGAGTGCAAGTTAATAACTTAAATGTTGGATTTAATGAGAGATAATTGAATGCATTGAATATCTTAAAATGGCCTCTTTTCAACTTATTTAATATTAATAACTGATTACCCTATTTGCCCTCATTTTTATCAATAAATTTAAATATAGAGTGGTAAATTTTCTCCTTAGAAAATTCTGGAAATATTCTTGAGGTCATTCGTGCTTTTTATAGTAGTATATATTTAATGAGGAAGGGATTAAATTATTAAAGATATAGATGGTGTCGTGGTGTAGTTGGTTATCACGTTGAAGGTCTTTGGTTCAAGTCCAAGCGATGCCAATAAAAATTTTGTGCCAATTTCTGAGTGGCATTAATTTATATTTGTATACTTTACTTTTTTTTGCAATTTTTATTATGGATTAACAAGGAAGATATTAAATTAACTAAGATATAGCTGGTGTTGTGGTGTTATGGTGTAGTTGGTTATCATGTTAGTCTAGCACAATCAAGAATTTCTAGAAGGGCTCTCTTCGGGGTAAAGCCCTATAAAAATAAAAATAGTCTAACACATTGAAGGTCTCTTGTTTGAGTTCGGGAAAAATACTAAATTATTTATTTACATGTTAATAAATTAAAATTTTGTAATTAATACACACTAGCAGGGACCTATGCGATGCACGGGCTTTATTAAGTGAAAGATAAACAATAGAAATATATAAGAGTATACAATTGTTTTATATATTAACTTTTTAAATAACTAATAATTATTTATATTTTATATAATAAAAAATAACAATAATTAATTCTAATTAAGGTTGTTAATCAAACCAATGAAACTAACTAACCTGACTTGAATTGTTTTGTTTTCTAGTATTTTTTAATTGACTTTGGTTTAACAATTTTACCAACTCGGCTAGGTAATAATATAGTTGATTCTGAGCAGACATGATCTGAGACTGACTCAATTGGAACAAAATCATGAATCTAGAATTGACATAAACAGTCCAAAGAGTCATACAGAACCCATTCATTAACTCTGATATAAGATATATTTACAACAAAGAATAACTGGTGTCGTGGTGTAGTTGGTTATCACGTCAGTCTAACACACTGAAGGTCTCCGGTTCAAGTCCGGGCGACGCCATCACGTATAAAAAGTTTTCTTTTTAAATTCAATGGAACATTAATGAATGCCTTTTGCTGTTTTTAGTAATTTTCCCCTTGTGGTTTAATAAGATTAATGAGTTTCGGATTAATTAATGCCATTGATGGTGTCGTGGTGTAGTTGGTTATCACGTCAGTCTAACACACTGAAGGTCTCCGGTTCGAGTCCGGGCGACGCCAAAACGCGTACAAAATTTTCTTTTAAATTCAGTGAACCATTAAGTCTTTTACTATTTTTAGTAAATGTTTTCCACATCTCTTTTTAGCTGCAATTTCGATTTAATAAGGATTGATTAGTTTTAGATCATCAATTACCGATGATTTCGATGGTGTCGTGGTGTAGTTGGTTATCACGTCAGTCTAACACACTGAAGGTCTCCGGTTCGAGTCCGGGCGACGCCAATAGGAATTTTTGCGTTGCATGACCGGCGAAAATGGCATAATGCTCTAGTTTTATTCCTGTACAATGGTGCTCCGATACAGCTTTACCGATGCTCAATCAGATCAATATTATTGTTTCTTTCTGTCACTTGTGTTTGGTCGTAGTGCAAATAAATTTGCACCGATGCAAAATTATGATAGTATAAATTCTGATTTATTTTTATTTCGAACTTTATTTTGTTTGATTACAGTACAAATGAAATAAAACAAGACGTGAAAGGTGAAACATAATGAAATAAAATCCAAAATCAAATTAAACCAGATTTTGCATTCTTTTCATTTGCACTCCCATGCATTTGTACTATTGCAAATAAGATTGAACTGCACCCAAACGCAGCCTTTTTTTTTTTTAAAAAAAAAAACTTCATTTGGACCTTGCTGTAAGAAGGGGAGAGAAGATGCTAGTGGAGAGATGAAAATAAATGTTAACTTTTTTACATGGTGGTCTACTAGACATGAAGCCAAAGCAACCAGTATTGCTATTGTGTGACTTGTGTCAGCCAATTTCCAAAATTACATGGGTCATGCAACATGCTAATGTCAGCACTCAACATGACCCGACTTTTGAGTTTCATTCTCCCTTTTCTTTTACCCTATAGATGGACCGGATCTTGCTTATGTATCCATTTGGATCTGAATCCAAATCTGATAAGGTGATAGGGCCTAAAGTTTGTAGATTCAGATTCACATTTTGTTATCCTCTATGCTCTTTATGAACTTTTTATTTTTATTTTTTGAATTAAAAAAATAAAAGACATCAAAATAGGACTAACTAATCGCTTATAGCATGGGGCATCTTTGGCACCAATCTTTGCATTGGTAACCTTACTTCCTAGTTCCTACTATTAAAACCCACATCCCCTTCAGTTTACCTTAGAACTTTTTCAACCCTAATTGTTAAATAAAGCCATTGTCACCGTCACAGCACCACCATCATCATCAACCTTATCCCATCCGAGTTACTAGCAGGATTCCTGTTCGTCTACTACCCTGCTCAATCTAGAACTGATCATCTGTAAGTAACAAGTATAGTATCTAATTTCGCCGAAAAATCTATATAAATCCAATGGTTCAGGCAAGCGACCAAAATTTTTTAAGTAAAAACCCTTTTGGATCAATTTCCAAGTGAAACTACCGAGGCATACTAACAATTAATAGCAAATCCGAAATTCCAGAGTCTTCAGCCTTTCATTATGGGAGATTCATAAATTTAGAAGTTAAATGCAATGCCATCACCATAGGTGTATTGTATTCCTCAAAGAATTCTTTTTCTCAATTCCCATCAACATCTAGGATGGTTCAGCTCTTCAGATGCTGACAAGCACACCAGAGTCCAGTATGAAGTTGACCAGCTCCATAAAACATAAAAGAACAAGAAAGGAAAAAACAAAAAAAATTCTCTTTCAAACATTTCTACAAAATCTAACAAAATCCTACAAGGCTTGCATCTGCAAATTAGTATGTTCACCGCCATTAATGGAGGTTGACGTAGACTCCTGGTTCTCACTGGCATTCATCTCTTGCACCTGAGGAGGGTTGACAATGGTCATAGGCGTGACCATATTATCAGAGAGGCGTTCCTTCATCTCTCGGTGTTCCTGACACAATGCACACCAATGCATGCAGCAATGCACCACACATGGGTCACAGGGAGAGTTCTGCAGACAATGCAATGGGAATTAGCAAATGATAAATCCAAAATTATCCATTATATCAAGTGATAACATCTAAAAAATCCCTGACATTCAAATATCCAATTATGCATGTGTGAATGGAACACGACCATAATATTAATGTCATGCATTTTTTGTTGTTTGGCAATCATAATGTAAAACATCCTTTATCATAAAGAAATACCACATGGACCTTTTCATTTGTGTTCATTGAGAATTTCTCATGGAATCATTATCATTATTTCTTTTATGTTTTAGTATTTTTCAACTAAATATTCATAAAATATGGCCATTGCTAACAAAAGTTATTAGTAAAACAAATTAGACACATTATTTTTTTTTAAGTTCTTGGAAATTTTTATATGTTATTCTTATATGGTTTTATTAATGTAACATACTCAATTCAACTCAACTCTGCCTTATGATACAAGAACAAAAGAGTCGATGCTTGAACTTTCTGGTTTTTACATATTTCTGTGCTTTCGGACAGTAGGGGTATTTTGGTCATTTTAAGATGTCTGTGGAGGTGGGGTCCAGCCTATTTGTTCGATTTTTCTAGTCATAGTTTAGTCGTGTTTAAATTATCAGAGTATTTGGTCAAGTATTTTAAGAGTTATTTAGCTTCTTTAAGTTAGTTCATAAGCGGTAGAATTGTAATTTTGAGTTTTCCTAGTTAAGGAAATAGTTTGACTGACCCTAGAAAGTCCATATTTATATGTAAAGTTGCTAAACATTAGTAATGGATATTGAAGCTCATTTTATGCTTGTGTAACTTGTAATGAGTGATTCCTAGTCTTCTCTCCTCACCATCTTTTATCAGTAATATTGGACACCTACAAACTACAAGTTCACCAATTCGGTCTACAACTAAGTCCAATCTAATGTGCTAGTTTCTAATTCTGTCCTTTCTAGTCTTTCCATTCATCCATCTCAGCTAAACTAATTTTATGAACATGCCAGTTCTTGATTCCCAGGAACCTGTTCCAAAATTACTAATCTTATAGTTGTCTTATAAAATTTTTCTTTTAGTCTCATTGGTATATGTATCTCTCCACTTCAACCACCATAAATTGATCCTATAGGCAACTTCCTCTTCAAGGTCTTTGATCCAAGGTACCAGAAGTGCTTGGTTTGAGGCATCTCTTGATCATCAATCTTCATTGCACCACCATCGTTACTACTATTTTTACTAAAATTACAATACATGTATTCTGTTTTAGTCTGACTTATCTTGAAACCTTCTGATGCTAAATCATTTTTTATCCATGATTCTAAATCATTTTTACATTGTGCTAGCTTTGCATTCAGACCATCTTTAATCTTATTAATCAATACTATATCATCAGCAAACTACAATATATTGCAGGACCTCATCCTATAAATGTTTAATTAGTTCATCCATACTGATGCAAAAAGATATGAATTAAGTGCTGTCCCTTGTGCTGTGTTTGGTTTGAAGGAAAAAGTAGGGAAAGGTAGGGAAATGTAGGGAATCCTTTACAAACCTTGTATAGGTTTCCCTACTTTTTCCTTCAAACCAAACATAACCTTGGTGTAAACCCATTGTGACGGCAACTCTCATCTCCCCTTCTGAGTCTTGACATTGGTTATATATATGCCCAACGATATCAATGTGAATCTCCTCCTTTTCCAAAACCCATCAAATGACTTCTCTAGGGGCCCTATCATAGAAATACCAGACAGAGATCTATCCTTTATTCTCTTAACCTCTCAATCTTTTAAGTAAAAGATAACTTACATGGTTGGTCTCTTTGGCATGAACCCAAATTGTTTTTTTTTGATACTTTAGTTTCATATCTTAAATGTTGTTGGATCAGATCATAATCCGGTCCGTTTGCACCCCTATACTCTCATTATCCTAATTTCATGATAATTATTATAACTTTATATAACACCATTTTTTTCTTATATATAGGAACTGTTGGACTTTTCCTCCACTCATTTGGCATTCTTTTTGTTTTAATAATCATATTGAACTAGTCGGTCAATCATAATAAGCCCACCTCACCATCTTTTTCACCTTCTTGTATAGTTCAACATATGCTTTAATTTTAAATTCACTTATTGATTCCCACGATTCTTTTTTTAGCATTTTTTATATCTCTAACTTCTCAATTTTGTATTTGTTTGATAGGCCCCTTTGTTTTAATGGCTTGTTGAACTTCTTCATTCCACCACCAAGTCTGTTTGGATAATTTTCTTTTATCTTTTGATTCTATAAGGACCTCTTTAGCAACTATTTTAATGCAATTCACAATTTGAAATCACATATATTCCACTTTCTTTCAAGTTTTAATTTGTCCTTAAATCGCATTAGATTTTATCCCTTTAGATTCTACTACTTGATTTTAGGGCTCCTGTTCTTTTTCCCCTTCTTTGCCCTTCTTTTGATGAAAAAATCTAAAACCATTAACCTATGTTGCAGGGTTAAACTATTAGCTGAGATAACCATCAATATCTATTAAACATTCTGTCCTCTAATCAGAAAATAATCTAATTATTTACATATTAGTTTATTATGCAGCATATTATCTTAAATTTATATATATATATATATATTTAAAGATAAATTTAAAATGTTTTGAACAAAAGAAATCAGAATATTATTTTCGTTGGAACAATATTGTATTGAAACATAAAAGTGATAAGAAAACTTGACTTCAATATGTTTTGTCTAAGCAACAAATATCTAATAAGCTATCTCAAAATTACCAGGATAGTCATGATCCTTTGCATGTTTTTTTCTAAAGTGATATGGCATTCTGGCTATAGCATACACATACAGACATGCACACACACCAACTACTACGAAGGAACAACATAAAATGGGAAAAAAAAAGAGCTTGCAATTTGTAGAAATAGTCTTTGGAAAGGAGAGGCATAAAGTAACTAATACAGATATTCAGAGTTCAATAGTAGATTGTTCATTGGGGATCCCAAATGTAATGATATTTTCAAATGATCTTCAAATGACTCATTTGCAGCAGTTTATAAGATCAGATTCTACCTTCACACAAGACTTCAACCTTTAGTGTTGTATATCCTGACATAAATCCATGCCCGATAACTAAGTTTTGCATTAATGCATAAGTGGTTTTAATCTTTTAGGTGCTGATGTGCCAAAGATGTATCAGAAACTAGCCTTTGGATATGTTAGACCAAGGCAGTAATAGCCGCAGTACAAAATACTCAATTAGTCATCCAGAGAATTGGTCCCCTCCAGCAAAAGAATTTGGTCATAAAACCAACTTTCTAGATGAATAGGACCCAGTGATAATTATATCCGATCATATACTATCTAAAATATGATTTTCCTCCCCATAAAGATACCTAGATGGCTAGGCTCAGTTATTATAGATTGGTAAATGAGGAGAATACTCCATGGTTGTGTGTCAAGGGTAAAAAGGTAAAAGTCCAATGTGCAATAAAATACTCCAAATTTGTATGTGTCTGCTTATTTCCAAGTGTATATGCTAGTAAATCAAGTGCAAGTTGGGTGATATATATGTAAAGAAATCAAGTTCACCTTGAGATGATATTTCTTCTGCAGTGATTGTCGAAAGAGACCAGTATAGATACCACACATCCACCAAGTAAACATCAAACCTTCACAGATGAGAAACGATGTACTTGGATCAATACCATGGAAGATTGACGTTGCTGCTGCTAGTGCAATGCCACCTTCAACGAATATAGCATGACAAATGCATGGGTTGGTCCAAGGAATATCTTCTTTCAAGTTTTCAACATTATGGCCAAACAACACACATGGACAAAACAGTCCGGTCCAACCTGTGGGGAAACAACATAAGGATTTCTTTAGACTAATTAGCATCCACATAAAAAGTACCAAAATTTATTATAGATGTGAGGAAGGAAGTTTTCCACTATACCTAATACAGAAGAAACATATTTATTATGGCTTGTAGGAGAAAATTGATATTTATTTTGAAAGGTAATGGTCAGTTTATGGATTAACACATTACACCTGCTTCTTTGACAAATATTGTTCCTTCTAAAACTAAAAAGGCTGATTGTCGGTCCTGAATGCCAATAAGCATAAATTAAAAAAAAAAAAAAAACTGTGGTTAAGCACATGCAAGAACATGAATAGCTGGAGTTTGTAAGCACATGCAAGAACATGAATAGCTGGAGTTTGTATTCATCTATTTGCAATGATGAATCTGAATTGGCAGGGCTATGCCCCTGCAGATATAGGCCCTAAAGGTGTTCTTTATATTTCAACTTCATCCCAAGTTTCACAAGTCAAAATTTGTCAATAAGATGGAAAACATATGAGCATATTAGCAGGTATAGGCAATAAATAATTTATGTAAGCCTCTATGTTTTGCTCCTTTCCACAGCAGGTATTTCATAATATAAACGTTTTTTCAGGGACCAGCTGACCAGTAACAAGATCAAAAAGCATGCATTAATTGTACAAATGAGAAATAAGTGACAATAGTACAGAACCATTTTCCCATACTATGGGTGAAAGACCAAAAAGTCTTTTTGACTTGATTTTTGTCCTGATCTTTTTTCCCCTTTTCTTGATAAGTTTTTCTTTTCTTCTTGGGTAAATTACAGATTACTACCCTGTAATTTGAGGGTAGTGGCAATTACCCCCTGAACTTTCATTTGCGACAAAGATCCCCTGAACTATTAGATTCCAACAAAGACCCCCTTCTGTTATCATTCTCTCAGTTAACCAAAAAGATTCCCTGTGATTCTTTAAACTTTTCTAAATCCTTATCCTTTTTTCCAACAATTTTCTAAAACAGGTATTGGGGTTCAGTTTAGCAATTTTTTTTTTTTAAATTTCCATTTGTTACAGGTTTAGTTGATATTAATTGCATTCTGTGTTTGTTGCACTCCAGGTTTTCATAGAAGTTTATTGGTATTCATTTGTTGCAATTTCCACTTTATAGAGGTTTCTCAAGTGGGTAGTTTGGTAAATTAACTTTTTCTGTCACTCAACTTAAGAGAGGGGGGTCTTTGTCGTAATCTGAAAGGTCAGGGGGTCTTTGTCACAAATGAAAGTTCAGGGGGGTAATTGACACTATCCCTAAAGTACAGGGTAGTAATCTGTAATTTACCCTTTCTTCTTTTTGGTAGTAAAGATAAAATTCATTGAGAGAAGATGAAGAAAAAAGTTCCCCTAAATAATATTAATAGAGAAGAAAGAATGGCAAAGTATGAAGCACATGGATAACACCCTGATGTTTTCTATGATGACTTCTCTGGATAGTGATAAAATTGTTGTTATTGATAAAGATTGTGATTATGAACCATGCCATCAAGAGTGTGATCTTTGAACTCCTATCTCATGGGCATCCAATCATTCTAGTGCTAATGGTATCAATCAAAGTATCATAGATCTCCTTATTTCAAAAGTCTCTAGCATGCACTGCATTCCCTCCTAACTACACCAAAGAATAGTTTCCATAGGATGCCTCACATAATCTTATGTCTTAACAAAGAGTTATCATCATAAGATGTAATTATACATGCTTCACCATAAGAATGACAGAATATCTATTTCATTTTCTAGTGTATATTATGTGATGGTGCGCAATCCGGCCGGTCCTAGCTGTCAACGACCTTGCCTCTGACTGGAGCTACAGGGAGCCTGAAACAGAGAAGATGAGGAATCTCCGGGGGGAACCCGGTGAGATTGCTCCGAAGCTCAAGTTAGTATTCTCTCAAAGGCAAGATAAAACCAGATGGCGCAAAGTTCACATACCTTCTTCTTGGGGGGTAGGGAGCCTTTTATAACCACCTCGCGCACTCACTCCTAAGCTTCTGTCAGGTCGGGTATGATTATCTCTGCGCTCCTGCCAGTTTGGGTGTTATCACCTCTGCTGGGGCAGAACCGCCACTGCTCTCTTTGTCGGAGCCGTCTCTGCAACTGGAGATGGTGGTGGCAGGTGGCCGTTGAAGTGCGGCTGTCAAGCGTCAGATCCCAAGTCAGTCAGGTGCGCCACCCTTGGATACGGACTTCCTCGGTGTCAGGCATGGTACGGTTGTTCAGTTCGGCGTCCTGGAGGCGAAGTGCTGGAGTGGTGAGCGAGGTGAAGTCTTGAGTTCGGATAGAGGAGTGTCCCGAACTGCCATGGGGTAGGCCAGTTTGGGTTGTTGCCCTTTGTGTTTGTAAGGCTCGAGGCCTAAGGGAGAGCTCGGGCTCCTTGCGGGGAGTTCGGGCTCCTTGTAGGGAGTTCGGGCTCCTGGTAGGGAGTTCGGACCGCTGGTTCCTCTTTTCGGAGCTCGCGCCTCGGGCGTGCTGTTGTGCCGAGCTGTTGCCTTTGTCACGTGTTGAGTGATTACGAGGTTGGGCCAAATCTTCCTTCATCAATTGCCCCCCACTCCTCGCGCTAAGGGACTTGCCTTGGCGCGAGGAGTTCGCGAGGTGGCGGGTGGGTTTGTCCCGTACTTTGAACAGGTTTTGACTGATAGCGCGAAGTGTGCGCTCGTTAGGAATTTTCCGGGTTTCTCGAGCGCCAAAAAGATGGGAAACGCGCCAATTTGTCTATGAATGCTGACAGACGTGATGGCACGCGTTTATTTCAAAATTCAAAATTCAAAAAGCGCGCTGCTGGGAGACGTGACAGCGGGCGTCTTTTCAAATTTGAAAAAACGCACCGCTGCCGCCTTTAATGCGAGGAGACGTGCGCTGGCGTTTTCAGTTTCAGAAAGACGTGTGGCCAATCACGTCTCGGTCTCTGGAGACGTGCGGTCAGCGCGACTGTGGGCCGTTGGATTTATCTTTTGATCTGAGCCGTTGATTCTCGGTTACTGTGGGTATAAATAGTGGGGGACCCCAGTCGCTGTCACTATCCTGCGTTTTGCTTCTTGAGCTCGCGTCTCAGTTTCAGTTTGCGTCCCAACTTCTAGCTCGCGTTCACGTTCCCGTAGTCCGTTTGCTTTTTTCCGGGTGAGTACTTTCCTATAATCCTTATTCTCCTTCCAATGTCTAGCTCGGATAGCTCAAACAGTTCTTCAAGGGAGTCGGATGCAGGTTCTACGAACCGAGTTGCATCCCCTGACAGTCTTAGTGAACCTGAAGTAGAACTCGAGGAAGAGTTCGAACCCGTAGTCCGAGTCGCCTCGGGTAGTTTGGCGTCCTCCTCTTGTCGAGGTCGGGCGTTGGACAAGTTTGGGCCTTCAACCATGACACTTGAGGGGCTTCATTCCCTTATCACCCAGTTCAATTTGCCTAGGGAGTACACCTACTTCATACTTTCGGGCAGTTTCTCCTGGGAACACGGTCCTAATGAGATCGTGATATTCCGGGAGCAGCTCGTTGTTGGGTTGCGCCTTCCTTTCCACCCCCTCATTGTTGAGGTAATGAACCACTTCGGTGTTACAGTCGGCCAGCTTCACCCGAACTCTATTCGCAACTTGGTGGGGACAATCTCCCTATTTTGCGAACAGGTCTTGCCTTTAGACTTGGAGATCTTCTCCTCAATTTTAATGCTTAAGAAGCAAGCGGGTCCCCTTCCCGGGCGTAGGCGGGCGTATTACTTGCCTCCTCGCCCGGGTTTTAAGCTTCTACACGAACTTCCCAACAAGGTCCCGGCGTGGAAACGGGACTACTTCGGGGTGCGAAGTGAATTGGGGTGGCCGTTCCAAACCGGGTGGGGGATGGCTGCCCCTGATGCCGGTGTTACGCTTGATAAGGAGACGGCGAAGGGCCTCCGGCAATGGGCACGGCTTGGGCTAAAATGCCATCATTATCTGACGGAGGCCAAGCTCATTGCGGCCGGTCTGAGTTTGGGTAGGTTCCTTACTCAGAGGTTTTTTGTTTTGCTCCGTTCTTTCATTTTTTCTGATGCCGAGCTCTTTTTGCAGGTGTGATGGACTCAGGGAGGACTCGTGGTGGGCACCTGTTTCACGGCATGAAGAGGAAGAAGCGAGTCGCCAAACGAACTCGTGTCGAGCTGCCCCGTGATGCAGAGCCCGAGGTACTAGACTACCCGTCAGAGGATCCGCCCAGGGAGCCCGAGATGGCCCCTCCAATGCAAGAAGCGGCAGGGGCCCCTTATGCCGAGGCTACTTACACGGGGGCTCCCGCTTACTCTGGGTTTGCTTATACGCGAGCTGGGCCCTCAGGCTCGGGAGCCCAAGGGGAGTTCAGGAGTGTGTTGTCGCCGAACCACGCTCTTCAGAAGAGTAGGGAGGCCATTTACCCCGAGTAGGTCGCGGCATGGACCGATCTTCCTTTGAACCAGGTGGCTTGTCGTGCTGCCACTCATGTCATGGTGGTAAGTCAGATTTCTTGTCGGGCTCTTTGCTTTTATCTTTCTTGCTGTCGTTCTTTTGATCACTTGTTCTTTCCTTTTGGTAGGTGAATTCTTCTATCCATGCCTTGGCGGCCCAAGTGGAAAGGAGCTCGAGGCAGGTGTGAGCTGCCAAAGAGGCTTTCCGTGCTGCCAAGGCGACTTCCCGAGCTGCTGAGGCGGCTGTTCGCGCTGCACAGGCCAGGCAGGCGAGGTCTCAGAGAGATGCCGAGGCCATGGGAGTTGTAGTGAAGCACATGGCGGACCTGAGGCTGGATTTGCAGCATCAGGTTGAATACCTTCAGGAGGAGGCCGACGCGGACCTGAGGACGCAGATCTTTTCTCAAGGCATTGAAGATGCCAAGAAGAAGGCCGTCGATGAGTACATCGCCTCGTCGCACTTTGATGACCTAATGGTGGACTCGTACAGAAGGGGCTTTAAACTAAGCCGGTGGATGATCCGGAATACGTACCCCGAGCTCGATATTAGTGCAATATCCACTTCGCGCATCACTCAGGAGATGGCCAACGCTGCTGATGGTGAGCTGGATTCCGAGGGCGAGGCAGGACCTTCGGGTATCGTTGAAGTGCCTTCTGATGGTGAAGAAGTAGCTTCGGGCCTGTAAAATGTATTTTTTTTTTGAAATGTACACAAAGTATTTTGCAATGGAATGATTTTCTTTTGATCAAGTGTTGGTCTTTTTTCCTCCGAACTGGCCGTATTGCCGAACTGACCATATGCCGATGCCCCTATTAGTTCTTTTGTTGGTACTTTGCCTGAGCTTTTAGTTTGCATCTTTTGCCTTTGCTTGCCCATGTCGGGGTCCTTGTTAGTTCGACATCCTAGCCCTTTGGCTCTGGTAGTGACTTAGTTCACTTCGCTTGGTGATCTATAGGTAGTATCGTCTCAAGTTAACGACGTTCCAAGCTCGGGGTACTTGTTTGCCCTCTAAAGTTTCGAGCTCGTATGCCCCCCCGAGCTCTCTCTTTACTCGGTAGGGCCCTTCCCAATTCGGTCCAAGTTTGCCCACGCCGGGCTCGGGTGCCATGATCTTACGGAGAACCAGGTTGCCGACGCGGAAGTTCCGCTTTTTTACTCTGGCGTTGTAGTACCGAGCTACCTTTTGCTGGTAAGCTGCGGTCCGGATGTATGCGAGGTCTCTTACCTCGTCCAGTAGGTCGAGGTTGGTACGCAACTCATCTTCGTTTGTTTGATCATCGTATGCTTCTAGTCGTAGTGTAGGTATTTCGATCTCCGCCGGGATTACTGCTTCAGTGTCGTAGGTGAGGTTAAAGGGGGTTTCTCCTGCGGCAGTTTTTTCCGTGGTTCGGTGAGCCCATAGAACACTTGGTAGCTTGTCTACCCACAACCCCTTAGCTCGGTCCAGTCGTGCTTTCAGTCCGTGGAGGATAGCTCTGTTCATTACTTCTGTCTGACCGTTTTCCTGCGGGTGTGCGACCGATGTGAAGTTCTGCCGGATTCCCATATCTTGGCACCATTCCTAAAACTTGATATCCTCGAACTGCTTGCCATTGTCGGAGATCAGTACCCGAGGTAACCCGAAGCGGCATACTATGTTCTTCCAAAAGAAGTTCTGCACGTTTCGGGCTGTAACTGTTGCCAGAGGTTTAGCTTCTATCCACTTTGTGAAATAATCTACCGCTACCACTAGGAACTTCCTCCCACCTGTTGCTGGCGAGAATGGCCCCAGGAGGTCGATGCCTCATTGCGCAAAGGGCCATGGACTGGTGAGGTACTTGAGGTCGGCGGCAGGCTGATGGTGGATATTGGTATGCTTCTGACACTTGTCGCATTTTCTGACGAGCTCGACGGCCTCTGCCTTCATCGTTGGCCAGTAGTATCCTTGTCGAAGTGCCTTTTGGGCGAGGGCTCTACCCCCCAAGTGTCCGCTGCACAGACCTTTATGAGTGTCGCGGAGTACGAGCTCGGCTTCGGAAGGTCGCAAGCAACGCAGGTAGGGGAGCATGTAGGACCGTCGGTACAGCCGTTCGTCTATTATGACGTATTTGGCTGCCTGGCGCTGCATCCTCCTGGCTGCATTGCGGTCCGCAGGGAGGGTTCCATCTAGCAAGAAGCTCGCGAGTGGGTCGATCCAGCTCGACTCTACTTCAAGGACGGGAGCGACCTCCTCTGCCCCACCGAGAATGCTAGGCCGAGGTAAGTCCTCTATGTACACGGTTCTCATGGTGTTGTGACTCGTGTTGGCTAACCGGGACAGAGTGTCGGCCATAGTGTTCTCTGACCTCGGGATTTGCCTGATGAAGTGTGACTGGAAGTTGAGCAGAGCCTCCTTTACTTTTGCCAAGTATGCGATCATAGTGAGCTCGCGTGCTTCGTATTCGCCCGTGACCTGGTTGACCACGAGCTGGGAATCGCTGCAGATAACTATGTGTTTTGCTTTTACCTTTTGCGCTAGGTTCAGCCCGGCTATCAGTGCCTCGTACTCTGCCTCGTTGTTGGATGCCGCAAACTCAAAGCGTAGTGCGTATTCCAATTTCGTGCCACCCGGGCCGCGCAGCACTATCCCAGCCCCGCTGCCCTGCTGGTTCGAGGAGCCATCTACGTGAAGGATCCAGGGCTCCTCATCCCAGTTCGCGTTTGGTCTAACCAGGAGAGATGCCACACTAGTTGCTACTTCACGGGGTTCAGACTCTATTGGCTTGGGAGCTTCGGTCTCACCCGAACTAGGGATCTCGGACTCAACCGGCATAGGGACTTCGAGGCTAAACGTGCACTCGGCGATAAAATCTGCTAAGGCTTGGGCCTTGACAGCAGTTCGCGGCTTATACTGGAGGTCGTACTTGCTGAGCTCGATGGCCCACTTCGTCAGCCGACCGGAAACCTCGGGCTTAAGTAAGACTTGCCTCAGAGGTTTGTCAGTCAAGACAATGACAGTGTGGGCCTGGAAATATGGGCGAAGTTTCCGAGCTGCAATTACCTGTGCGTATGCTAGCTTTTCTATCTGCGGGTATCTCGTCTCTGCTCCCTGCAGAATTTTACTAACATAATAGATGAGCCGCTGGACCCGATCTACTTCTTTTATTAATACCGAACTGACTACCTCGTCGCTTGTCGAGAGGTACAGTTCTAAGACCTCGCCCTCCTCGGGCCTGGCTAAGACTGGCACACTAGCGAGGTAGCTTTTTAGCTCGTCAAACGCGAGCTGGCAGTCTCGGGTCCATTCGAACCCTTTTCCTTTGATTGCCTTAAAGAAAGGTAGACAGCGGTCTGCCGATTTGGAAATGAAGCAGCTCAGAGCGGCTATGCGGCCGTTTAGCCTCTGAACCTCTTTTACTTTTCGGGGTGGTCTCATATCTAGGATGGCCTTTATTTTGTCCGGGTTGGCCTCAATGCCACGCCGGTTGACGATGTACCCTAGGAACTTACCCGAGGTGACACCGAAGACACATTTGTTTGGGTTCAATTTCATGCTAAATTGACGCAGAATTTGGAAGACAGAATCTAAGTCTTGTATTAATTCCTGTGAAAACTGCGTCTTGACGACCATGTCGTCTACATAACATTCTATTTTCGTGCCAATTAAGGGCCGAAACAGCTTATTCACAAGTCTTTGGAAGGTCGTCCCAACATTCTTCAGTCCGAAGGGCATCATGACCTTGTAGCAGTACAGGCCGAACTCGGTAATGAAGCTGGTTTTTTCCTCATCGGACTGGTCCATCCTGATTTGGTTGTAACCTGAGTAGGCGTCCAAGAAGCTTAGCAGCTCATGTCCCGAGGTCGCGTCCACTAGGTGGTCAATTCTGGGGAGGGGGAAGCAGTCTTTTGGGCAAGCTCGGCTCAGGTCGGTGTAGTCGACGCACATGCGCCACTTGCCGTTTGCCTTTTTCACCAGCACTGGGTTGGCTACCCAGCTCGGGTAATGAACTTCCCTTATGAAGTCCGCTGCGAGGAGCTTTTCGACCTCATCGTCGACCGCCCTCCAGCGCTCCGGGGCTAAGTTGCGTTTCTTCTGTCTAATGGGTTTGACTACAGGGTCAGTATTGAGTTTGTGAGTTGTAAGGCTGGGATCAATACCGGGCATATCGGCCGCGGACCATGCAAAAATATCTAAATTTTGAAGTAAGAAACTCACCAGTTCGGTTCGTAGAGGCTCCTTGACGGAAGCACCGATCTGTAGCGTTCGAGCCGTGTCCGTAGCCGAAGTCGGGATTGCGACCGTTTCCTCTGTGGGCGAAGCTCGTTCCTCGCCCTGCTCCGTAGGCCGCTCCAGCTCGAGGTCGTCGGCCGCCTTGGTTTTTCCCTTTAGGGCGGCAACGTAACACTTGCGGGACTCAAGCTGGTCGCCCCGCGCTACCCCCACACCGAAGTCTGTAGGGAACTTCATTGCCAAATAGTAGGTGGAGACCACTGCCCGTAGGACATGCGTAATTGGCCGCCCTATTATGGCATTGTATGGGGAGGGGGTTGTGACCACCAGGAAATCGTGGTTGAGTTTCACCGCACAAGGCCATGTGCCGACTTCCACAGGCACTGTTATTTTCCCAAGGGGTCTGACTTCCTCTCCGCTGAAGCCCACCAGAGGAGTGTTTGCGGGCTTCAACTCGCTTCTCTGCAGCTGAAGCTGGTCAAATGCCGACTTGAAGAGGATGTCCGTCGAGCTACCTGAATCCACGAGTACGCACCTGACTTCGAAGTCGCTGATCCTTAGTTTTATGACAAGCGCATCATCGTGGGGGTAGTGGACACCTCGCGCGTCGTCTTCCGTGAAGAAGATTGGTTCTTCCGTCTTCGGCCTCTTTGGAGGGTTCTGTTCTTCTCGGGCTGCTTCGCGAACTGACGTCCGGGCCGCCGCCGAAGTACAACCTGCTACCAATGAACCTCCCACTATTACATGGATGGTTCCCCGAACTGGCCTCTCTTCCGGAGGCTGTCTTTGCGATGGTTCGGCAGGCCTGCTGCTGGATTCGGGAGCATCCTTACTGTGCTCCCCTTGCCGGCCTATCTTATTATTATTATTATTATTATTATTATTATTATTATTATTATTATTATTATGCTGTACAAAATTTCTCAAGTACCCGCGACGGATGAGTCCCTCTATCTCGTCCCGGAGATTATTACACTGTTCGGTACTATGACCGTGATCTCTATGGAAACTACAGTACAAATTTTTATTTCTCTCGTTTGGGTTCCCCTTTAGGCGAGGTGGCCATTTTACGTATGGGGCGTCTTTGATCGTCATCAAGATCTCAGTCCGCCTTGTGTTTAAGGGTGTGTAGTCCGTCCGAGTTGCTAAGAGAGCTCGAGACGGCTGGCTTGGCTTCGCCTCCCGGACTGGGTTTTTTCTGTCACCTGGGTTGGAGGGCTCGCCTTCTCTTTTCCTTTTCTCGACCCCGCCTTCGGTCCTTTG